>NC_142494.1:12303129-12603129 GCF_965113065.1 Corylus avellana
TCAAGTTTGGAGGGCTGACTGGTTCAGGACTTTTGGACATTTTAAGAAAAAATTAAAACTATTTCGTCTCAACAAAGTATGCAAAAACAAAAATTTCCATAAAAAAGACTCATAGAACTTCTAAATCAGCCTCCTCCTCTAATCCTCATATTCCAGGAATCAATTCCCTCCTCCTTGGATTTTTTTTTTTTTTTTGTTCAAAAAAAAAAAAAAAAAAAAAAAAAAGGAACAACCCTTAATACCAATTGGAATGCACGCATGAAATAATTAATGACATGGCAACATGCAGAAACATGGATGAACCACCGTCCACCAACCTATCATAACCAGGCGGCGTCAACACGTGGTGGATTCACAGTTTCATTTTGCAATTTTTTAAAGAATAAAGAGTCAGACATTATTGTAATCGGCTTTTCTAGTCCAAATAATACTTGATGGATCTCCGCCCCTGCATCTTACCTGTCCGGGTTACGATTTGACCCGAATGCAACCTGCACTTAAAAAAAAAAAACATTTTTATTGATTTCTTTAAATTTGATTTTTTTTATAAAAAAAAAAAAAATTCAAAAAAAAAAAAAGTTATTTAACAAGCTCTCTACTCTATTTTAAATTTAACTTTGATCTTTCCAAATATAAAAGTGAAAGTTATTTAGTTTTAAAGCATCCATATTGAGCACTTCAAATAAAAGTTAAACTAGAAAAGAAAAACTTACTTTTTTAAATTTGAAGAATCGCTTTTAAAATAAACCAAATATCAAACTCTCTATGTCTTCGTTTACTTTAATCAAACATTATTATTTTCTTATCTTTTAATTCTTTTTTTATTCTTGGTAGATGAGAGAGAAGTTATAAAATGAATATATAAGATTAAAAAGTTAAATAACTTTTACTTTTTGGCACTTGCTATTTGAAAAGCCTTATTGAATTTGAAATAGAATAAAGAGTTTGTTAAATAACTCTTTTTTATGAGTTTTTTAAAATTTTTAAAGAAAAATTGAATTTAAAAAGCTCAATAGAGCTGATCTTGTATATTCATTTTCCTTTATCGCCACCCATTTTTTATCCCCCAAGAGACATCTGTATCCAATTAAACAACACAAATTCCGTTCCTTTCTCCATCAAACCTTAGAAAATCTTCCTTATCTAAATGGGAAATAATCCAACAACATACACTCTGAGCCCCAAACACGCCCCCGCCGTGACGATGAACCCAGCAACCGAAGCAGCCGAATCAACAGAATGGTCTCAACTCCTCGGCAGCAATAACTGGGAAGGCCTTCTAGACCCCCTCGACCTCTCCCTCCGCCAGCTCATCCTCCGCTGCGGCGACCTCTGCCAGGCCACCTACGACGCCTTCAACAACGACCAGAACTCCAAGTACTGCGGCTCCAGCCGCTATGGAAAGGCCTCATTCTTCCACAAAGTCATGTTTGACGCCGCCTCCGACTACCAAGTCGTGTCCTTCCTCTACGCCACCGCCAAAGTCGGCCACCCTGAAGCCCTTCTTCTCCACTCGCAGTCGCGCGAGTCCTGGGACCGTGAGTCCAACTGGATTGGCTACATCGCCGTCACCACCGACGACGTCAGCCGCGCCCTGGGCCGACGCGAAATACATGTCGTGTGGCGCGGGACGACAAGGAGCTACGAGTGGGTTGACGTGTTAGACGCTGATCTCAAATGTGCCATGCAATTGATTCGTCCAAATGCGCGTGCTGAATTTGGCGATGGCGATGATGGTAGTAGCAGTAGTGATAGCCATGGTGATAATGAAAAGGTTCCAAAAGTCATGAACGGCTGGCTTACTATTTACACCTCAGACGACACCAACTCACCCTTCACAAAGATCAGTGCAAGAACACAGGTTTTAAGCAAGATCAAAGGCTTGATACAGCAATACAAAGATGAGAAGATAAGCGTCACATTAACAGGGCACAGCCTTGGCGCAAACTTATCGGTCTTGAGCGCTTTCGATTTGGTGGAGAATGGGGTTTCCGGTATTCCGGTTGCAGCTATTGTATTTGGGTGCCCACAAATTGGGAATAAAGCTTTCAATGAGAGGTTCAACAAGTATACAAATCTGAAGGTTTTGCATGTAAAGAACACAATCGACTTAATAACCCACTATCCAGGGCAGCTGTTGGGGTACGAGTACACGGGGATTGAGCTGGTGATAGATACAAGGAAGTCGCCGAGCTTGAAGGACTCCAAGAATCCGAGTGACTGGCATAATTTGCAGGCCATGCTGCATGTGGTGGCTGGATGGAATGGGGAGAAGGGGGATTTTGAGCTGAAGGTGAAGAGGAGCTTGGCTTTGGTCAACAAGTCCTGTGAGTTTCTCAAGGATGAGTGCTTGATTCCAGGGTCATGGTGGGTGGAAAAGAACAAAGGGCTGGTGCGTGATGAAAATGGGGAATGGGTTATGGCTCCCCCCGATGACGAGGACCTACCTGTCCCCGAGTACTATGGACAAGGGACATGAATTAAATGGATGGTTGGTGAATTGTCTGCAATATGCATGGTTTACTCGCTTACTATTCGACGCTTCTTTCTGTGCCTTCCACGGATGCTTACTACTCCTTTGTTTATATAGATTCAAGACTAATAGAATGCGCTTCTTTCCTCAACCAGATAACATCGATCTTATGCGTTTCCACATCCAATAGTTGTATGTAATAGTCAAGAATTAAGTCTGTTCAATAACTAACTTGGGAAAATTTTGTGCAATATGCATGGTTTGCTTATAATTTCTCAACAAATGTTGTGATGTTTAAGAAATTACATAATTCTGGGTCATGCTGTATTTTAGTCGACGGACCGTTGCATACCTAGACAAAGTTTATAGAGGCAAAGCAGAGGGGCATACTAAGTTCATATGGTTAATAAACGGTATGACTATAAATGAAACTCATATTTTGGATAACTTTTATAAACCACAAAATACAACTTACATCAAACTTTAGCCACAGGCCTTACAAGAAACCCCCTTACAAACCAGAAAACCCAAAATACAAGCCTAACTGCAGAAAACAGAAGAAGGAACATTCTGCAGAAACCAACAACAGGAAGACAAAACAACCCCACCAACCAAACAAGCAAGACCAACTAAACCAAAATCATCTTATCGACATCCAAAAAGCCACAAAGCTCCTCATTTCTAGCTGTATACCGAAATTTGCCTTTTGTCTACAACTTTGCCCTCACTTCCCAAAGGATTTGCTTCAGAATTTGCTCATCAGTTTTTTACTTTCTCAAACTTGATTTGATCCAATGCTTGATTTATGCGCTTAAATCCTATAGCGAATGGAAACAGACTGGGGGAAATGGGGTATGGAAATTTGGTGGAAATGTGAAGCCAACCGTGTCAGCAAAATCTTTTGTGAGGAAAAATTCGGAGCCCTTTACGAATTCCTTGTCAAGGAACTCCTCAACGAGTGAAAAATCTTTGAATGTGCTGTCCTCAGACATTGATTTTAATAAAATGGTTGGTAAGCTTAACTTTTTCTTTTTAGGCTTTTTATATATTTACTTTGCCAAATTGACTGAAGAAGCTTGAATTTTGTTGGATTTTTACTTGCAGCCTCCTAGTGGTTGTATTAACTATATTAACATACTAAAATAAAAATATAATAATATTAATGTTATATATATATATATATATATATATATCATTTCTCATCAACGCTTACAGCCCACCAACAAAAAATAAAACGTACAAAAAGGAGTTGGTTATAAATTAATTAGAAAAGGTTCACATATTCCCTCAAATTACTACTCAATTAATAATGTTCCTCTCAAACTTTCAATTAGGACAATTAATGTTCCTTTCAAGGTCAGCAAAAGACAAAAATGACTCTAAATTTGTGTGAATAAGACAAAAATATATTTATAAATTCGAGAAGTTTTCTTTTTAACAAAAACATTTAAAAAAAAAAAAAAAAAATTCCACTCCCTTTTTTTTAAAAAAAAAAAAAAAAAAAGAAAAATTTTAGGTTTTTTTTTTTAAAAAAAGTTTTATTAAAGATATTTTCATTGTTACGGAAAAATTAACAATTGTTTTAGTTCGGACGACATTGTCGGTGGTAGTTTGAAATGAAGTACATGGACTTTCTCCAAATTAATTTATGAAATTTAATTTATGGACTTTCTCCACCGTTGTTTGTCTTTTTAAGAAGAACAATGGTTTGTGTGAAAATTCTTTCTTGTTAACAACATAGTGCTACAATGTTTGTGGGTATCATTCATGTTAAACCCTCACGAGACTTCACTCGTCTACTAGGGATGCCTAGGGGTTTAAAAGGCTTGTTGCATATGCTAAATGCAATCGTCTCTCCCATGAAAGATGATTATGTTTCTTGCTTTCAGATTATTTTTCATTTTATTTTGCTAAGGGACAAGCAAAATGTAAGTTTGGGAGTGTTTGATTAGTGCCAAATATTGCATATTTGGACCTCTTTATTTACATTAGTTAATCATTTAGTTATGTCGTTATTTAATGTTTTATGTTAGTTTTGTATTGTGTTTTAAAGGTTGTTAAAGAAAAACTGCAGCTATAAAGGGAAAAATGCAAAGTTTCAAAGAAATCACACTTTGAAAAGACCTAGATGATGTGGTTAAGTTTAACCCAATCAAGGAGAGAATTAAATCGAAATTTCTCTAATCGGAGTCAAAATCGGATTGGATTCAAAATCAGATTTTGTACATATCTCAGTATTTTGACTATAATTTTTCGTTAAAATATCGGATTGAAATGATTCTAGCGGCATTGGAAAGCTAACTCAAAATACTACAATTCGTTGTGAAATATGATCTTTCTAATTTGGATAGTTACTATGCCAAAATGGCCCCACAATAAAAGGACACAAATTTGGACGAATCCTATTCCGATTTCATACTTCTATTTGGACTGGGAGATAGACCTCCGAATTATCTAAGTTTACTAGGGCTTCTAAGACTTTCTTAAGCCTATAAATAGACCCATTTACATTCAAAAAAAGATAGACAAGTCCAGAGAGCAAAATTCAACAACTTTTCTCTTTAGTTTAGTTTTTCTTTAGGTTTAGGTTTAAGTTTATATTTTATTTTTATGTGGAACTAAATTCCCAACTAAGGTTGGGGATGAAGCCTCACTGATGAAGAACGACATTACTTATATGTAAGTCTTTATTTATCTGATTTTATTGAGTTTTATATTTCAATTGTTTTACTTCTTTTCAATTGGATTGAATGATTCTTGGATATCTTTTGTGATTCAGTGATACACTTGGTGATTTGAGATAATTGAGTACAATTGATTACTTGATTTTATTTGCCTAAAAATTGGATATCTCTTGTGATTTTTCTACGGATACATTATAGGTTAGGATTTAATTAATTTAGATATAAATTGATCTTTCAAAAACACAATTCCCTGTGGGTTTGACTTCGCATCTGCAAAACACTATATTGCAAACGATTCGTGCACTTGCGAGTATTAAAATTTACACAACAGTTCATCCAAAGTAGTTGCAGAGCATGCTCCCTTGTTCAAGGATGTGTGAAATGTGATCTTCAACCGCCTCATTGCCGTCATCGATGGTGCACTCTCTTTTTTGCAATCCAATCACTGGACAACATCACAAGGAATTATGGGATCCAATTTATTTAATCAGATCCATTTTTCATTTTCTTTTTTAGACTTAATCTTTTGTACTGCAATGATTGATTTGGGACTTTTGTTTCACCAACCCCTATTCTTGTAGCTTTATTTTAGGGATAGATACTTCTGCTACCATCTATAATCATATCTGGGTGATTGGCTAGGGATGAAAAAGCGGTTAGTAAAATTCATTAATCACCTTCACTAATCACCAAAGTGGTTAAGCGACGGTTATCGGTTAATAACTTTAATAACCGCTAACTGTTTTTTTAAAAGAAAAAATTTAAAAATAAATTAAAAAAAAAACTTAAACGACGCCGTTTTTATGGTGATACGATAATACCCTACTACATATGACATCGTTTCTAGATTTTTATACATTTTTATATATATTTAAACACAAAAACGATGTTGTTTCATGTGGTGATTAGCGGTTTTAAAAAACTCACTAACCGCCTTCAAAAGCAGTTTGCAGTTAGTGTGGTTAACCGTCTACCTTTTTACCCATATGATTGGCTATTGGTGGTGGTTCGATCAAAGGGTGGTTCGGCTACCTCCAAATGACAAAAAAAAAAATCAAAATGGAAGGGGTGGGCAAATCACCCCCAATAGCCATGAAGGTGGTTTGGCCACCCCATCTGAGCAGCCTAATTCTTTCTGATGTAACACATTAATGAATATTCTCAATTTTTCTAACATCATGAGACTAATTTTTTTTTAATTTATTTGCTTATTCTATTGAGTTACTATTCTTTTTTAAAACTGATCAATGAACTATTTGACAAAACCCAAAACTATATATATTGTAAAGGTCGCATTACTTAGGCCCCGTTTCTTTCGACGTAAAATCATTTTTAGGAAAATGATTTCTGCATTTTACGGTGTTTGGTGTGACATAACATAATAGTCAACAAAAAACGTTTTCCCTTGGATCGAAAATCCTTTTTTAATTTTCGGAAAAAGCTTTACAGATTTGAATGCCACCCAGACCGGCCGGTTTAGGGTGGCTCTTATGGCAAGCCAGCTACACCTTAATTTTTTAATATTTTTTTAATTATTTTTAAAATATAAATAATATTTTATTATTATGGGTAAATATATTATAAGTCCCTAAGTCAACGCGCCAAAATTAAATAGTCTCTAAGTTTTTTTTTTTGAAAATTTACTCCCTTGGCTAATCAAAATGCCAGAAAAATCCATGCCGTCAGAATTTTTTAACAACCGTTAGTCTGGGTCAAAACGCACAGTTTCACCTCATTAAAATATTAATTTTTTTTTTAATTTAATTTTAAATTTTAAATCTAATTTTTTTAAAAAAAAAATAAAAAAAAAAATTTGAAGGGGTGGCCAGCGGTGGGGCTGCCACCCCTGCCCACCCCACCCATTTCACTTCTATTTGAGAAGAACCCAAACGATCAGAGAGTGCAAGAAATTCCATGCAAAGCTTGTAGTCTCACGGGCAATCTCAAAATTCCATATCGCAAACAACCTTTTGAGCCAATACGCAAAATGTAATGGTTTAGACCATGCACACCTCATGTTCGGCAAAATGATTCACAAGAACGTGGTGACATGGACTTCGATGATTTCAGCTCATGTTCATGATGGGTCTTTAGGAAAAGCTATGGATATGTTCAAAGGAATGCTTGAAGTGTGTGAGAAACCAAACAGGTTTGCTCATATGTTCCTGTAAGATCTACAAAAGAATCAGATAAGAAACTTGAAAAAACAAAAATCTTCGACAGCAGAAATCAAACACAAATGAAAATGAAACCAACTGCACAAATCTCCAGCCATAGCCAACATAAGAAAAAAGTCCAAAGATGCATTAGCCTCTCTTGGGATAAACCCTTTCCCAAGATTCAGATCCAACTTCAAATATTAATCTTGCCCTCTTTGGCTCACCTCCAAAAAACCCCAGAACTTCAAAATGTTTAAAGATGCTCTTAATAAAGCTTGGAGCTCGTGGGTAATTGAATCAAACGTGAATTCACACACCGTAGTACGTGAGCAATCTTCGGAAACTAATTCAGCCTCATCCACAGAACCATCCTTACCCAGAAAATTTGCTTTTGAGCCAACTATCTCTCCCTTCTCGGAAATCCCATCTTCAGCGAATGTGTCCTGTTCTTCTTTCTCTAAGGCCTTTCCAATACCAAAGCTTTCAACAAATTCCTCTGTTTTTAGTTCACCAACAGCCTCTGAATTAAGCGTTTCACAATTCTTGTCGGAAAAAATCCCAGGGGTGGCATTTTCACACATACCCACCGTCGACGCTCCCACTCTCGGGAATTTTTTTTTTTTTTTTTTAATTAATTTTAGATTTAATTTTTAAATTAAATTAATAAAAAATTAATACGCTGACGTGGCAAACGGTGCATTTTGATTGAAATTAATTGGGTTAAAAAATTTTGACGGTAGAAATTTTATTGGCATTTTGATTAATCCAGAGAGTAAATTTTTGAAAAAAAAAACTTAGGGGCTATTTAATTTTGACGCATTGATTCAGAGACTTATGATATATTTATCTTATTATTATTTATATTAATCCGACAGATGTCCCATTTATGGCACAATGATCTTTGATCCGGCCATTAATTGGGTACTTTCCAGTCCAAAATGGACTGGAGAGGATCCGGTTGTGAAGGCAAAGTGGTGTGAATCTTAAAGCTCTAGTAGCTCTAATCCCAATGTTAAATAATTAATTATTTTTAAAATTTAAATTAATAGAAAAAACATAAATTTAGTCATTTAATCTTGCAAAATATGAGTTTCACTTTCATACCATTTATTAAAGAAAATACCATGTGTTCTCTCAGCGTTCTTTGGTCTTAGATATTATTTTATGAAAAGGCAAAAAAGAATATAATCCTTATTTCTCTTACTAAATTTTAAAAAAATAATATCTACATATGACTAGGAAAACACACAAATATATATATATATATACACTAAAAGAACACTTAGAACACTTGGCCCATTTATTACCCACATAAACTTAGAGCACGTTTGAGATTGTGTTTGAGAAATAAAGATTTTAAGTCAAAAAGCGTTTTTTGGCAAAATCTTTATTTTTAAGCTTTTGCTAAGAGTGCGTTTTGGTCATTTTAGACCCTTAAAAGCGCTTTTAATTTTTTTATAAAACATATATTTTTTTTCTTCAAATGAACTTTTTGAATATTATACGTACTTTTAAACACTTCAAATACACACCTAAACATGCCCTTAATATGCTCGGTGCTTCCATACTTGTTTTCCTTATTATATTCTAACTTACTAAAGAGAGTGACTTTTATAAGGAGGTGGTGTAAACCCATCCCTTTGTGCACATCACCCATCAAGTGACACCTCAGCATTTTAGAATAAATCTACGTTTAAGGAAAAAAGTCAAAACACTATCACATCATATTATTTCACTTAAACCCTAAAAAATTAATTTTATTTAAAAAAAAAATAATAATAATTTGATGGGGTGGTTGGGTGGCCACCCCATCTCCCGCCGGCCACCCCATGTCCTAGGGGTGGCCCGCGTGGCCACCCCTAGCCCATATGGGGTGGTCGGTGAGCCACCCATGGCCTAGGGGTGGTCGCCGAGCCACGGCCACATCCAGCCCGCTGGCCACCCCAGATGGGTTGGGGGTGGCAGCGAGCCACCCTTAGCCCTTTCCCATATTCTTAAAAAAAAATAAATAAATAAAGGGAATAAAGCTATATAATATGATGTTTTTGTTTTTATTTGGGTTTGTGCAATAATCCTAGGTGGCAACTGCTTTTGGTGGGCACAAAAGAGCTGCTTATAGGAGTTATTCTCCTTACGAAAGCAAAATAAACATCTTAATTAAACTTGGCCCGGGCCTGGGATCGGTCGGTCAATTTAAATAAAGCTAGCGTTATGGTAGAATTGTTTAATTTCTTAAATAAAAATTACAATATTGATTGAAAAATGATTAAATAAGCATATCATAATTCTCCCAAGTTAGTTCTTAAACAGACTTAATTATTGAGTTTTACATACATACAACTATTGACGTGGGATCGCAAAAGAACGAGGAAAGAAGCACATTCTAGTTGTGCATCATTCTAGACGACCCATATACCTCTATATTCAATTATTTTCTATATTTTTAATGTATATATATATTTATTTCCTAAATAACTTATACACCAAATATTAGGCAGGGAATGTTTTAGCATCATGATTTTATAGAGAATTTGTGTTTTCAAATCGTAAGTAAAAGGATTATTTTTTTTAAAAAAAAAAACGCATAATTTTAAATGTTAAATTGCGATTTTAAAAACCATACTGTAATTTTATAAACACTTTAATTGTGTTTTTATTGCAAATCCAATCAGACCATAACACTACACTTTACACTCAGATTTTATGAACTAATGTTGACATGTTTTATGTGGGTTCTCATGCCAACCATTTAAAAAAATATATATTTAAATTTATTTAAAATGAATGTCAAAACTAGGATAAATTAAAATAATAATAATAATAATAATAATACAAACCAATCAAGAAAACAAACCATTCAATTGGTGGGCCTTGTCAATAATACTCAGGGACAGGTAGGTGTTCGTCATCGGGTGGAGCCAAAACCCAATCACCATTGTCATCACGCACCATCCCTTTGTTCTTCTCCACCCACCACGACCCTGAAATCAAGCACTCATCCTTGAGAAACTCAGAGGATTTGTTGACCAAAGCCAAGCTCCTCTTCACCTTCAGCTCAAAGTCACCCTTCTTCCCGTTCCAGCCAGCCACCACATGCAACATGGCCTGCAAATTATGCCAGTCACTCGGATTCTTGGAGTCCTTCAAGCTCGGCGACTTCCTTGTATCTATCACCAGCTCGATCCCCGTGTCCACGTACCCCAACCACCGCCCCGGATAGTGCGGGATCACGTCGATGGTGTTCTTCACATGCAGAACCTTCAGATTTGTGTACTTGTTGAACCTCTCATTGAAAGCTTTATTCCCAACTCGCGGGCACCCGAAAACAATAGCCGAAACCGGAATATCGGAAACCCCATTCTCGACAAGATCGAAAGCGCTCAAGACCGATAAGCTTGCGCCAAGGCTGTGCCCTGTTAATGTGACGCTTAAATTCTCGTCTTTGTATTGGTGGGTCAACTCCTTGATCTTGCTTAGAAGCTGTGCTCTTGCGCTTGTTTTTGTGAAGGGTGACGTGGGGTCGTCTGAGGTGTAAATGGTAATCCAACCCCTCGTGACTTTTGGAATCTTTTCTCTCCTTAACGGTTTAACAGAAGAGAAACAGAGAAGTTTTTTCGGTGCTTTTTCAGGATCATTTGGACGAATCAATGACATGGCAGATGCCCGGTCAGCACCCAACACATCAATCCACTCGTAGCTCCTTGTTGTGCCGCGCCATGCGACGTATATTTCACGGCGGCCGAGGGCGCGGCTGACGTCGTCGGAGGTGACGGCGATGTAGCCAATCCAGTTGGACTCGCGGTCCCAGGACTCGCGAGAGTGGGAATGGAGAAGAAAGGCGTCGGCGTTGCTGACTTTGGCGGTGGCGTAGAGGAAGGAGACGACTTGGTAGTCGGAGGGGGTGTCGAACATGAGGTTGTGGAAGAAGAAGGCCTTGCCGTAGCGGCTGGAGCCGCAGTACTTGGAGTTTTGGTCGTTGTTGAAGGCGTCGTAGGTGGCCTGGCAGAGGTCGCCGCAGCGGAGGATGAGCTTGCGGAGGGAGAGGTCGAGGGGGTCTAGAAGGCCTTCCCAGTTATTGCTGCCCAGGAGTTGAGGCCATGTAATTGCTTCAGCTCCGTTCATGGTTGTAGACTCGTAGTGGAAGGGAGGGGAAGATTTGTATAATGCAGATGGGCAGATGGGGAGGTGTATTTTGTTGGATTATATAAAAGAATTGAAACGATGAAGTCAAAATTATTATTATTATTATTTATTTTTCATTTCTTTAAAGAAGCCAGGGGAGGTGTATTGGTCATTGTCTGTTATTATTGTCGTTCTATTTGGTAGGTATGGGAAATGCATAGTAACCGGGTATTTTAAGGGTTTGAGGGATATGCTTATATGCTATTATTTTAATAATTATTTTAATAACAGTATGTATGTTGTAATGTAAGTAACGGTCAAGATTAAATTTCAAAATTAATTTACTTTGAGAAACTTTTAATAGGAAAGAGAAAATGAAGAAAGATTTTGAGAGATTCAATCTTGATCGTTGCTTAAACTACAACATACATGTTGTTATTAAAACAGAATGTAAGCGGAATCCTTGTTTGAATATGTAATTTTAAAAAAAGAAATGTTAAGTTTTTTTTTTTTTTAGAAAATAATATTCATGTCACGAGGAATCATAGCAATTCTTTTTTTTTTTTTTTTTTTTAAAAAAAAAGTGCAATTTGATAACACATAAAAGCCTTTAACAAAATTGCAGTTTGATTTTTAATAAAGAAAAAACATCTATCTTCTTCAACAAAAATACATGTGCAGCCAATCAACTTAGAATCTCTGCAATCTCTAGGGTACAACCTACCCAATGCTTTGATAAATATTTGGGTCAGCAATGGTTCGAAGGTCTCGAAGGTGAACTTTTCAGTCAGTCAAAGATAGAATTTTGAATCTTATAAGCAATTAGAAGGTAAAATTCTTATCTCAAGCTATGAATGAGATTTTGCTAAAAGCAATTGTCTAAGCTATTCCAGAGTACATAATGAGTTTATTGAAGCTCCCAAAGGCTCATTGAAATAAATTCCATGATAAAGAAGTTATGGTGGGCACATATGGATAATGATGCAAAAATTCAATACCAAGTGAACTGGACCAAAATGGGGAAATCAAAATTGAATGGGAGATTGGGATTTCGGGACCTAGAGAACTTCAATAAGGCACTGCTAGCAAAGTAGGGTTGGCGTGTACTTCAGAACTCGAAGCCGTTAGCTGTTGTGAAACTGACCCTCGTATTTATGGAGGAGCATATGGTTTGCCAGAGATTTATTTAAGGAGGGGCTTACTTGGAGAGTCGAGAATGGTGAGAAAATAAAATTTTTTTTACAACAAATGGATCCCACAGAATCAGGTCGTGTGTACGCCCTTATATTCTTAGAAGGGGACTTTCAGAAGATGCAGTAGTGGTTGATCTTATTGACAGGGACACTCGGTGGTGAAATTCTACCTTGCTTGTGGCGGCCTTTGAGGAGGATATTAAGGCAAAAATTAGTCAAATTCCCCTTAGCATGTTCAATGGTAGAAATCAACAGATGTGGAGGTGCTCAGCATCGGAAGAGTTCAATGTTAGAAGTGCATATCATCTAGCAAACTCATGTACGAAGAATGATAAAGGGGAAAGTTCTTATACGTCTCGTTTCACGGATACATGGAAGAGCATTTGGCAGATGAGGGTCCTAAATGTTGTAAAAGTGTTCATGTGGAGGACATGTCTCAATGCATTGTCGACAAAAGCGATTTGTTTAAGAAGAAAATTGTGCTCGACTCTCTCTATGCCCTATATGTGGGAAGGCAGAGGAAACAACAGAGCATGTTTTATGGAACTGCCCTGCAACTAGAGATGTGTGGAGTGTATGTTGTTGGAAGTTTCAAAAATGTGGTGAGATGAATGATGAGTTTATACTCTTCGTAGATAACATGTGCAAAAAATTGGATAAGGATGAATCGGAGGCAATGGCGGTGGTCGCTCGGAACTTGTGGCTAAGAAGATATTATGTGGTCTATGGGGGGCTTTTCGACCATCCTAACCAACTTGTTCAGAAGGCTCTCGAGTCCATTCAAGAATATAAAGATACACAAGCCATCCATCATAAGACGGAAGATGAAGAAACAGTGGTTTGCCATTGTTGGACGATTCATTTTGAGAGAATTGTTAAGGTCAATTGGGATGCTGCGGTAGACATACATAATAGGAATATGGGCATATGAGTCATTATACGTGATTTTATGGGGGAGGTGTTGGCTACCTTGCAATCTCCAAAATGTAACATTATTGACCCCGTTGTAGCTAAATTTGTTGCTGCTTTATGGGCAATTATTTTTGCTAAAGAGATAGGGTGGAATAAGGTGGAGCCGGAAGGAGATGCTTTACAAGTAGTGTAGGCTTTACAGAAAGAGGGGCATAATTAGTGTCGATATGGCTAAATAATTGACGATGCTCGAATTGTGTTGCAATTTCTTATACAAAGTAGAGTCTCTCATGTTCACAACGGGAAGTGAACGAAGCAGTTCATAAGCTTGCAAATAGTGCACTCACAATTATGGAAAGAGTGATTCATATAATAAAAACCTCCTCAATGTGCTTTTGACATTGTAATAGCCAAACATATTGATCAAAGTATTCATCAATGATATATAAAATGATTGAATAGTTTAAAAAAAATAAAAATTGCAGTTTGAATTTTAAAATTGTGTTTCAAAAAAGTACTCCCTTACACGCACTTTAAAAAGGCAAATGTAAACAGGGGGGCATTATTGAAGAAAATGTAAACGGACCGGGGGGGTGGGGCATATACATTATTGAAGAAAATAGATTTGTTAGTGGTGCAAGTTGGATTGAAGTCAAATCGTAACACGGCAAGGTAGGAGGGAGCGTAGAAGTTGCCAAAATTGCATGATTGCATCCACCAATGTGGCAGAGTTTGTCTGTGACTCTTTGCTAAATGGATTAGGACAATAAAAGCCAATTAAATTGCATTTACTTTAGAAAATAATTGCATATAACCAACCCAAAACAATTCAAATTCAAATCGAATATTTTTCATAATTGCAAAACCAAATTAAAAAAAATACTTATTTCCCATTTTTTATCATCAAATCCTTCAAGTTTGGAGGGCCTGACTGGTTCAGGACTTCTGGACATTTTATTTCGTCTCAACCAAGGATCTTTTCACCTCTTGAAAGTAAGCAAAAACAAAAATTTCCATAAAAAGACTCATAGAACTTCTAAATCAGCCTCCTCCTCTAATCCTCAGATTCCAGGAATCAATTCCCTCCTCCTTGGATTTTTTTTTTTGTTAGAAAAAAAAAATAAATGGAAAAACCCTTAGTACCAATTGGAATGCACGCATGAAATAATGACATGGCAACATGCAGAAACATGGATGAATCATGAACCACCGTCCACCAACCCATCATAACCAGGCGGCGTCAACACGCGGTGGATTCACAGTTTCATTTTGCAATTTTTTAAAGAATAAAGAGTCAGACATTATTGTAATCAGCTTTTCTAGTCCAAATAATACTTGATGGATCTCCGCCCCTGCATCTTACCTGTCCCGGGTTACGATTTGACCCGAATGCAACCTGCACTTAAAAAAAAAAAAAAAAAAAAAAAAAACATTTTTATTGTGTTCTTTAAATTTGATTTTTTTTTTTTAATTTAAAAAAATTCACAAAAAGAATCATTTAACAAGCTCTATACTCTATTTCAAATTTAACTTTGATTATTAAGGCTCTCCAAATACGAAGTGCCAAAAAATGAAAGTTATTTAGTTTTAGAGCATCCACATACTGAGCTCTGTTAAATTTCAAAAAAAAAAAATTAACTTTTTTAAATTTGAAGAATGGCTTATAAAATGAACCAAATATCAAACTCTCTGTATCTTCCTCTTCTTTAATTAAGTATTATTATTTTCTTATTTTTTTTAATTCTTATTTTATTTTATTCTTGGTAGATGAGAGAGAGAAGAAAAATGAATATATAAGATTAAAAAAACTAAATAACTTTCACTTTTTGGCACTTGTATTTGAAGAGTTTTGTTGATCAAAGTAAAATTTGAAATAAAGTTAAATTTGTTAAATGACTCTTTTTGTGAGTTTTTTTTTAAATTTTTAAAGAAAAATCAAATTTAAAGAACTCAATAGAGATACTCTTGTATATTCATTTTCCTTCTCTCTATTTACTAAGAACCAAAATATAATAATAATAATAATAATAATAATAATAATATTTAACTAAAAAAGTGACTTTTTTAATTCATTTTCAAAATCACTCTTTAAATTTAAAAAAAGTAAATTTTTTTCGTCAAATTCAATTTTTATTTGAATAGCTAAATATCAATGCTATGACAAATTCTCCCTGCTTTCTTAAATTAATTTTTAAAGCACTTTAAAATCTACTCACTTAGATTTCTTTTCTAGATCCCTAAAGCTTTTTTCCAAGACATTTCAATAATTTATAACTTAATTGCCCCTACATCAACTCCTGCGATCACGTTGAACCACTGCTTTCACACTGTCTACTTTCTCTTTTAAAATTGCCCTTCCATACCAACTAATCCACCGACACAAACAAAAACGGACGACAATGGCCAAAGAAACCAAATAAAAAAATACATGCCAAAAAACAATAACAAATGACTTCTTCATGGTGGGTCCGGTCAGCGATCAACAGTCAGCGCCACCCTTATCGCCACCCTTTTTTTTTCCCCCAAGAGACATCTGTATCCACTTAAACAACACAAATTCCGTTCCTTTCTCCGTCAAACCTCAGAAAATATTTCCTTCATCTAAATGGGAAATAATCCAACGACACACACTCTGAGCCCCAAACACGCCCCCGCCGTGACGATGAACCCAGCAACCGAAGCAGCCGAATCAACAGAATGGTCTCAACTCCTCGGCAGCAATAACTGGGAAGGCCTTCTAGACCCCCTCGACCTCTCCCTCCGCCAGCTCATCCTCCGCTGCGGCGACCTCTGCCAGGCCACCTACGACGCATTCAACAACGACCAGAACTCCAAGTACTGCGGCTCCAGCCGCTATGGAAAGGCCTCATTCTTCCACAAAGTCATGTTCGACGCCGCCTCCGACTACCAAGTCGTGTCCTTCCTCTACGCCACCGCCAAAGTCGGCCACCCTGAAGCCCTTCTTCTCCACTCGCAGTCGCGCGAGTCCTGGGACCGTGAGTCCAACTGGATTGGCTACATCGCCGTCACCAACGACGACGTCAGCCGCGCCCTGGGCCGACGCGAAATACATGTCGTGTGGCGCGGGACGACAAGGAGCTACGAGTGGGTTGATGTGTTAGACGCTGACCTCAAATCTGCCATGCAATTGATTCGTCCAAATGCGCGTGCTGAATTTGGCGATGGCGATGATGGTAGTAGCAGTAGTGATAGCGATGGTGATAATGAAAAGGTTCCAAAAGTCATGAACGGCTGGCTTACTATTTACACCTCAGACGACCCCAACTCACCCTTCACAAAGATCAGTGCAAGAACACAGATTTTAAGCAAGATCAAAGGGTTGATACAGCAATACAAAGATGAGAAGATAAGCGTCACATTAACAGGGCACAGCCTTGGCGCAAGCTTATCGGTCTTGAGCGCTTTCGATTTGGTGGAGAATGGGGTTTCCGATATTCCGGTTGCAGCTATTGTATTTGGGTGCCCACAAGTTGGGAATAAAGCTTTCAATGAGAGGTTCAACAAGTATACAAATCTGAAGGTTTTGCATGTAAAGAACACAATCGACTTAATACCCCACTATCCAGGGCGGCTGTTGGGGTACGAGTACACGGGGATTGAGTTGGTGATAGATACAAGGAAGTCGCCGAGCTTGAAGGACTCCAAGAATCCGAGTGACTGGCATAATTTGCAGGCCATGCTGCATGTGGTGGCTGGATGGAATGGTGAGAAAGGGGATTTTGAGCTGAAGGTCAAGAGGAGCTTGGCTTTGGTTAACAAGTCCTGTGAGTTTCTCAAGGATGAGTGCTTGATTCCGGGGTCATGGTGGGTGGAAAAGAACAGAGGGCTGGTGCGTGATGAAAATGGGGAATGGGTTATGGCTCCCCCTGATGACGAGGACCTGCCTGTCCCCGAGTATTATGGACAAGGGACATGAATTGAATGGATGGTTGGTGAATTGTGATGTTCATCTTTTCATTATGTTAATATTCTTTGGACTTCTTTCTGTTACTTAAACGGATGCTCCCTCCTCTGTTCTCTAGCTAGAACTAGGGTAATCGAATATGCTTTTGATCGGATCAATGAACAAATGTCATTTTCTGCTCAATTTTCTAATTTCCGTAGGAAATAATTGTATTTAGAAGGCATGAGTCTAGTCTGTTTAGGAGTTACTTTGGAGAATTGTCTGCAATATGCATGGTTTGCTCGCTTACTATTCGAGGCTTCTTTCTGTGCCTTCCACGGATGCTTACTACTCCTTTGTTTATAGGGATTCAAGACTAATAGAATGCACTTCTTTCCTCAACCAGATAACATCGTTCTTATGCGTTTCCACATCCAATAGTTGTATGTAATAGTCAAGAATTAAGTCTGTTCAATAACTAACTTGGGAATATTTTGTGCAATATGCATGGTTTGCTTATAATTTCTCAACAAATGTTGTGATGTTTAAGAAATTACATAATTCTGGGTCATGCTGTATTTTAGTTGACAGACCGTTGCATACCTAGACAAAGTTTATAGAGGCAAAGCAGAGGGGCATGCTAAGTACATATGGTTAATAAACGGTATGACTATAAATGAAACTCATATTTTTAATAAGTTACGCTCTGATGATGTTTTTAAGATTCAGAGTAGGCTGTCAATGGTGAATATTGGTGATGTTGATCAGCCTACTTGGAAATTTTCTAAAAATGGAGTGTACAATTGTGCTGCTAAATGGGAAGTTACTAGGCATAAGCAGCAGCAAGTCAGGTGGTGGAGATTAATTTGGTTTTCACTGGCTATTCCTAGACAAGCATTCATATTGCAGTTGGCAGCTTGGGACAGTCTCACCACAAGGGCCAGATTGCTTAGTTGGGGATTTGGAGGTAATGTTCCTTATGTTTTTTGTAGAAGTTGTATTGAAGATAGAAACCACTTATTTTTTAAGTTTAGTTTCTGTAAAAGGGTTTGATTAGAAACTGTCAGGAAGTGTTTGATTAAGGATACTCTGAATGAATAGGATGATTTATTGATAGAGGAGTCAAAGATTAGAATGGTAAGGGGATGCGTGCTGTCCTGTTTAGATTGTGCTTGAGTGCTTCTATCTACAATTTATGGAGGGTGAGAAATAATATTAGACATGGAAATCATCTTCAAGCTGAAGAGAATAATTCATAAGATAAATTGGGAGCTAAGAATGAGGATCGTCGCCTACGCTTTTAATAAAATTTCTCTGATTACCTAAAAACAAAAAAAAAAAAACAAAAAAAAAAGAAAAAGAATGAGGATCATGTCTAGTGGTAGTTTTTTTTTAGAAGCAGAGATAATGAGGAATAGTATGTTTGGAGGTAGTTGAGTTTGCTGTGACTGGATGGTGGGGTGTTTTGCCTCTTCTGATGATGCAAGTGACAGTGTGTGAGTTGCAGCCAATTGCTTGTACATTGTTTGTGCTGATTTGTGAGTTGCAGCCATTTGCTTATGCAGAATGCTTGTGCTGAGTTGTTGGTTGTCATGATATAGATTATTTGAGATGCAGCCAGTTTCAGTGAAGTTTTGCTGTTTGCTGTAGGTACTCATATTTTTCCTCTGGGTTCACCAAATTATCTTGAATGTATGTTTAAAATACACGTGTCTTCCACTCCCTCAGACAACATATTTTGAATATGACTGAAGTAACAGAAAACTGCCTTTAATATCCAATCTCACTTGGGATATGCTAGCCAATGTTAGCTGGAAGTGACGAGCCAAGACTACTCCGCGAGAGATTTTTTATCAGATTCTGAAAATGATATATTGACCAGTAGGTACATGTGTATTTAAGGCTTTCGGGGACCATTTACATTCTGCTCAATATTATTCAATGACTTCTGAAGTATATTTATATTTTGGATAACTTTTATAAACCACAAAATACCACTTACATCAAACTTTAGCCACAGCTAAAGGCAGACACCCCTTACAAGAAACCCCCTTACAAACCAGAAAACCCAAAATAGAAGCCTACCTGCAGAAAACAGAAAAAGGAACATTCTGCAGAAACCAACAACAGGGAGACAAAACAACCCCACCAACCAAACAAGCAAAACCAACTAAACCAAAATCATCTTATCGACATCCAAAAAGCCACGAAGCTCGTCATTTCTAGCTGTATACCGAAATTTGCCTTTTGTCTACAACTTTGCCCTCACTTCCCAAAGGATTTGCTGCAGAATTTGCTCATCAGTTTTAGGATGCCCAACTTTGCCTAACTTCATTCCTGTTTCTCCACAAATGATAAATGGTAAAACCAAAGGCAAGCCTATAAAAATTAGCTTGCAATGTTTTTTTTTTTTTTTCATCCATTGTTGTATCCCCAAAGAGACTACATCATCCCATTAAAAACCCAAAAAAGGGAGGGTTCATCACACCACATTTCTGCATAACACCGGGCCACACTCTTTTGCTAACACCACAAGTGAAGAATAAATTATCTCTATCTCCAATCACCCTTCAACCAAAAACACATTTCACTTCTCCCTAAAAACCCCATTGCAGCATCTCGTCTCCCGTAATAAGAGCATTTCTCATAGCAAGCCACACAATAACAGCATGTTTTGGCACTGCTAAAGGGTACCAAACCAGACGAAACCATTCCATTGGATTTTTCTACTCCCTAATAGCATTCTAGGTATCAAAACTAGAATATTTCCCACTTTTAGATACCACCCAGATTGGCTTATCTTCCTCTCCAATACGAACAAGACAAAGATGGCTTTGAATCAACTAACTGATCTGAACGTGTTGTTCTCCAGTTCCAGCTTCCTTGCTTCAAGCATAATCTAGAATCATGAACAACTCTGTACCCAAATTTTAAGAACCCTCTATTTTATATTAGAGGGTTCTTAACAATGCTCTACGGTTCTTACCATTGTTTACAAAAATGGAGCAGAGAACTTAGTACCAGATGCCTTGTCACGAATTCTGGAGCATTTAGAGGTTTTTGCCATTTCTATTCCAGCATGTGTTACTCTTGATCATATTAAAAAAGAACAACAAGAAGACCCTAAATTAAAGAAAGTCATTTAGAAGGTAGAGCAAGATCCTTCCACTGTTCCCCATTTTTCATGGCAAACAAATCACTTGCGGTATTAGGGACGAATAGTTTTAGCTTCTCATTCTTCCCACAAATCAATTGTTTTATAGGAATGTCATGACTCACCCGGTGCTGGGCATTCCGGATTCCTTCATACTTACAAACGCATTATTCGTGTTTTTTATTGGAAGGGTATGAAAGTGAACATCAAGCAACTTGTTGCCGAATGTGAGACATGTCAATGTCAAAAGGGAGAAACAGTAGCAAGCCCTGGACTATTACAACCACTGGCAATACCGGAGGAAGCATGGACAGACATATCCATGGACATATCCAATCCTTGAGGTTCGACACCCTCAATATAGCCCTATCCTACAAGGATTTGTACCATTGTGAGTGGTCTTTTATTATTGATATATTTTTGCTTTAAAAAGACCACATCAAACTCTTCCTTGAATCGAGTCCATTTAATAGCCTCCTCGCTTCCTAATTCCATCACTAGCGAGTTCCTCTTTGCGCACTACTATCGTAATGCTTCTCTAGAGAACTTGTAGGCCGTGTACTCGACTCTTTGCTTCTCAGTGTAATCCATTGCTCATAGTAGTTCCTCCAAATTCATAAGCCAATCCTTTGCTTCTTCGGAGTTCAAGTTCCCATTAAACATAGGGAAACTCCTTAAAAGAGCAACATTTGTTTCCACTTGGAGTCCCTTATTCTCGAACATCGACCAAAGCCTCCACCAGAAAACTTGTCACCGTTTCCTCGTCTTTTCATCTGTCTGGGATGGTCCCTTACCATTCTTGCTCCCAATATTGTCGCGCCTTGGTCGTGGTGACATCTCTGCAATCACAACAATCAGCCCCTACTTCAAAGTATCACGTCACGTCTCACTTAAGACATCAAACATAGTCACAAACTTATCCTTACTAAACGCCTACACTGCTACAATCTTATCCAATGTCCTAGTATAGACCTATGCTTAAGACCGTATGTAACTATCTTAGTGCAGATCATTCCTAATCTCCATAGTTGCATCTTCAAAGTGGTCTTAATCCTTACTTCAATACCATATGGAATTCCTAAAATCCTCAAAGTCAATATCCTCAAGTCCAACATCCTTGACATCATTAGGTATCAAAACTCTGTGTCCCTTGTATATATTTAATCCATCCTATGCTTTGGTAGATCATCTCTCAACACCTAATAGATTAGTTCCTATAGTCCGCGGAGCCAAATACTCTGATAAATCGTCACCTAATACTTAACATATCAATTCCGATGGTTCAAAGAGCCCAATGTTCTAATACCATCTATAATTGCCCGAAAATTAATTAACTGGTAATTAATTCGCAGTTCGTCTCCCAACCTTATTCCCCGAGGAATAAGTGTAATACCCCGAACATAAACTAGGCTTAAGTACACCTTAATTATAATGCTAGGGTTGGTTCCCATTGGTAAAGTGTAAGGTCTTGCACTCTTTAAGAATTTACTATTGCACCGACATTCAATAAAGATGCCGATGCTTGTAGTACTAAAGTATCTGCTTATACATGGTAACCAATGAGTATGGGATCGATTACGGTGTAAAGGTTAAGGAATAATTCCTAAAGGACAAGGAAGTATTGGAAACAACGTCTTAAGAGGGAAATCTTAGATTTTCGAATCTCAAAAAGGCACTCAAAAATATTTGGATGGATACCATGACATTCTTCTCGGAAAGAGCTTTCCGAAATGGGGTCGCATGCACAATTCTAAGACCCGTAGCAAGAGTGATGCCCATTTTATTGAACATTGCACAATCGGTCAAATTGCTGAAAAGTCAGCTGCGATCGCTCATTGGTTTTGGCCGAGCACTAGCTAGTTTTGGCCGAGCGCTCGCTGACCAAAAGTACAGACATGCTTTTCAGAGCATCGAAAAGGTACAAACAGGCTTTTCAAGTGTAACTCCAACGGTACACTAAACGCTCGATGGGGGACCACCTGAGCATTCGTTGACGAATTTTTGGACCGTTGGATAAGGACCAGATGCTTGACAAAAGCTGTGAACAGTACCCGAGCGCTCGCCCCTTTACAGGACAGCTCCTGCAATGCCCACAGGCTTTCCAGCCCTATAAATACCCCTCCCCACTCGACCTTTAAGCGTCATTTCGCCTCTGTTGCCCTCTAGAACCCCTACTTAAGTGATTTTGTGAGTTCTTGGAGGAGAATGAGAGATTTGTTGGAGGTTTTGCTTCAAGAATGTAATCTTCTAAGCCTAGTTTGTTCCTTACTTAGTTGTTATGTTGTTTAAGTGATTTTCATAGTTAGTTTAGTTAGTAGTTTTGAGCTTCTAATTATGTTGTTGCCCTTATTCTTGGTTTAAGCATGAGTTAGAATTTCATTCTTGTTGGGCATATTTCTTTATGCATGGAGACGGTATTTTAGGTTAAGAAGTGTTAGGAACCCTTTTTGTGGCCTTAGGACCAGTTGAGAAGGCTTAGAAGATCGTTGGACCAATGAGGTTCCACCTAAACCTCTCTAGCTGGACACTCGACCTAAGGGTCGAGCGCTCGCCCAGAGACGGCTCTAAGAAATGCCATCTTGGCCCGACATTCTACCACCCTTGCTTTTATGTTCTAAGTTCGTCTTGGCTCGGGTTTAAACCTAATGATAGGTCTTTCCTCAGTATTCGAGGTTATGAAGCCTTAAAGGGATTTTATGGAGGAGCCTTACAACCTGGGTGAGTACAAACTCACATGGATACTTTTTGTTACTTTTTCCGCATTGCACGATTATTTTATATATATCAAACATGTATATTTTATAACTCTCATAAAATATATTTTGGAACTACTATGAACTCTCTTTTGTGAAAATGTATGTTGATTAACAAGATAATGATGAGACTTGTAAAAGCATGCATGTAAAAGACTGATAAGATTAATTGCATCATATGACATGGTACACTGGTACGTGTGGGATAACTGTCATGGGCTTACTATACAAGTTAACTTTATGTTCAAATGTGTGTGTTTATTATGAGCCTTGGATCCAATAGTTATTCGTGACTGGTGCAGCCATTGCCTAATGGTTGGTTACTACAGGAAGTACATCATTAGTAGCGTGCGTCACCCGAGGTTGGACTCGGTCTGGCCACTAGTAATGGACGGTAGTGTATAATGTTCGGGGCACCTGCATTGTATTACATGTCCCTTGGGACAGCGCCAACTTTGCTGAGAAGGGGTAATATCTCGAGTAGACCATATTGTTGAATTATCATTGATTATCATATTACAGCATGTATTATATTTATATTCCATCCATGATAAATTGTCACATCATAATGTTGCATGTGCTTTATAAACAACTGAGTTCACCATTTAATCACAGGTACGTTATGTGCATTTATACTCACTAAGTTGTCGAACTTACCCGTGTATACTTTTTTTTTTTCCCATATATACAACTATGCTATAATAGATAGTTTAGCAGAAGATGGATATTGCGAATCATTCGGTTATTGTGGAGGATTCGATCTGGTAGATGCTTGAGGACTTATTGCGAGCTTAGACGGGTGCTCATGGTAACTTGTACTTATGGGTTATGTTGTAAACTTAAGAGCTTTGATGCATGCTAGCATATTAAGGTATAACATGAATCCCTTGTAAAGATGATATGTATAGTGTGATTTCAGCTACTTTGATGATCCTTGGTAGACATTCTAGTTGTAATGATTAATGTTTATAGAATCTTGATGTTTCTGCTGCTTAGTATCCGTTCTTTTCGAGTAGAGATCTCAGAGTCTTGTTCCTTATGGAATAAGACTGTGAGACGAACCGTCAGTTAATTACCAGTTAATTAATTTTCGAGGCGTTATAACAAGATTCAGGGATTTCTACTTCTCAAAAAGAGGATGCTAAGTAGTGGAAACATTAAGATTTTATGGACATTAATCATTACAACCAGAGCATCTACCAATAATCATCATAGTAGCTGAAATCATACTATACATATCATCGTTACAAGGGATATACTATACATTAATATACAAGCAGGCATCAAAACTCTTAAGTCTAGAACATCAGCCCAAAGTACTAGTTACCATGAGCACCTACCTAATCTCGCAATAAGTCCTCAAGCATTACTGGATCAAATCCTCCACCATAACCGGATGCTTCGCGGTATCCATCTTCTGCTAAACTATCTATTGTTGGGATTATGCCCTGAATCCCAGTGATTTTATATCTGTATTGACATTTGTAACGCTCCGATATTTGAACTAGCAAATATTGAAGTCGTGACGCTGCAACTTTAGAAAATACAATCTTACAGTAGAGTATGTATATTTTTTTTTCTTTTTCTATGACCTAGGAATAACTTATACAACATAATTGAGCTGACTGAAATACCTCGAAGTGATATATTATTAAATAAAATATAAATATGGTTTTCATTACAACATATGTACACACTAGGTGTACCAAATATATGCCATAGACAGCACCTAAATTATCATAGTAATATTTATTAAGTTTACACACATCACCATACATAATAAAAGCAATTAACATAAATGAGACTTGCTCCATAGAGTAAGCATAAATCCTGCAGCAGATGGTCTATCAACCATCAAAACCAGTAAAAAGACCATCGTCCTCACTTTCTATCCCTGCATCAAGATCTATGTAAAGATGACGTTATCATATTTACATAGGCAAACAAGTGAGTAATCTATTTTCCTAGAGATAAAGACTAAAAAGACTAGTTTGAACAAGTAAGATTAAAATATATAATAATGAATGACTTGTGAATGCAGCGTAATGACATATTAGTTTGTGTCTTATAATAATCTTTCTTCAGACCTCTTGTCATGAGCTCTCAACCCGCTTACGTCCGTTATGTCCCTCACACTTTAGAGGTTTACCTATTTGGTGCTGGCAACTACACCGCCCCAGCTTAGTTATATAATAGGCTTGTTGGACGGTTATATACCCCCATCCACTGAGATACCGACAGTTCCTCGCGGCAATCCACCCAGCTTGTTTTTAAGGTGGCTATCTTATTAGCCCATTTTATTAGACACATTATGCAGCACCTGTATTGCAAAATTATATTAATAAGACAAAATAAGAATTCCTATAACAATAAAACAAAGCTAGTACTCAGTAAGTATATCCATACTTACACTCCTTAGTGTAGTATTCTGTTTCACTTCTGCATATAATGCATACATACAAACAATACTTAGTTCATTCTCCAATAATATCATTGTTTCAAGACCCTCATCTTTTTATATTTATTTATTATCCGTCACTTCATCTTTACTTACTCATTTTATTATATTAATCTAAGATAGTCACTTATACTAGCTTTATGCCTGAATTCAATTTTGGTGACGAGGCTAATGGCCAGTATCACTAAATACAAACTAGTATTATATATATATATATATATATATATATATATATATATATATAAAACATGACTCATATTTCGGAGATGAGACCAATGGTCCGTACCTACCAAAGTATGAATCAAAATTTAAATGACAATAAAAGAAATGACTGAATGTAAATACTGAATTTATATTTTGGGGATGACCGCCAAAAATACGAATTAAAATTTAAATGACAATAAAAGAAATAACTGAATATAAATACTGAATTCATATTTCGGGGATAACCGCCAAAAATATGAATTAAAATTTAAATGAAAATAAAAGAAATGATTGAATGTAAATATTGAATTCATATTCCGGGGATGACCGCCAAGAATATGAATTAAAATTTAAATGACAATAAAAGAAATGACCGAATGTAAAAGCTGTAAAGTAAATAATATATAGATAATATCATAAGCCCTTAATTGATTTTGTCTACTAACTCATTATTATTAATTCACTTGTATCTATTACGCTATTTTGCATTATACGCTTATTGGGTCATTAAACAATTAAATGAGCACAAGTGATACAAGCAATAAATCATAATATTTATACAAGAAACACTTACCCAATAATCCTATAAGTAAAACTCCACCAAATCTTCTCTAGGTAGCTAGTTTAGAAAAATAAGAACACTTGAACACTACAAGAAAGATCTAAGCTATATGGTATTTGACTAGAACTAAGAAGTAAAATGAAAGGAGGAGCAAACAATTTTTACTTGTTCTAAGATTGTAAAAACTCAAGTGAAAGTGACTTTAACTTTAGGCTCTATTTATAAGAGAATGAATGGTTAGGATTTATTTTTACACATTTGATCTAAGGGTTGAGATGTATTTAACCAAAAGAATGAACCTAGTCCATATTTCATGTTCTATACCAATTAGAATTTTCGTCCAAAATGAGGGCAGTGCATCCTGATCCATTTTTCAATGTCCAAACGTACTCCGATTGACATGAAATTTTGAGAGTAGATAGAGGACTCCGAGATAAACATTTTATATTTTTGGTTTGACTTCATCCGAGTTTGTTTGAGTCTATTTTTGGCATGTACAAAGTTTCCGATTCAACTTTAGGCTTTAATCTATTTGCATTCCCACTTGGCCACTTGCCTTATTAAATCATTATAATCATGATATTTACTATAACCCTTATTACTAGAAGCTTTAAGCTTTCAACAAAGGTGGCTAGCCTTGATATCTTTCTTTAGCAGTTTTAATCTCATTTAGACAGTATGAAAATTAAGACACTGCTTTTTAAGCTAAAAACTGCAAAGCTTCAAATTAATTTCTAACTTCACTAAACACCAATATAAATAATTTATTTACTAGATTGTGTTTAATTATGCCTATAAACATATTAGTGAAGCTAAATTTTAGAATTGAAGGGATATACAAAAGATGTCAAAAATCAATGTAATATACCTTTAACACTAAATAGTTATTTAATATCATTAATCCACATATCATTGATCTAATTTATTCATTTATTCTTTTAATCTATTTAATATTGTTTATATGAGAGTTTTTTAAAATCTAGGTCGTTACAATATTCAAATGTTTGTAATGAACAAATATGTGTTATATTCACTAGTTAAAATGATTTGAGCATATAGCATATAAAATGTCTTTTACATGCTTATTATCAAGTTCATCATATTTGTTATGCATGTGAAAGGTCTTATGATTACATTGAATATGGCTATGGGTGTGAGTAACATAGTTCTCACACAATGTCTTAGTTCATAATCCATGTATCCTTAAGTGTATAAAATTCGCAGTCGGTAAATGGAACCGGGCATTCCATTTTGAGTAAGACTGTTACACATTGAATTTTGGTGATCTACCTTGATCAAATGAAGTGGTGACTTTGGGATTGATGTGTAGTGTGTTGAGATCCTAAGGCACTGAATGGACCAAGGAGTTGTCTTTTCATAGAGATACTGTATATTAAGGAAATACAATAAAGTCCTTAAAGACTATTTAGACTTTGATTCTAAATCTTGAGAAATTCGTGAACTCATATATGAAGTGTTGATTGATTAGATGTATCTAAGGGTGAGACCTATCATCGGTTAATAGTGTTCAATACGTTGGGTAATCACATCTAACATTGTGGGAACATCGACTTCAAGAGGGAATCCAAATCCTTTGTTAGAGAACAAAGAGATAAGAAATTTTCCCTTATTTTGGACTTTATGGATATTATTCTCAGAGTCTTCAGCCGAAGCATTTTGGTTGGCCTACCAAAATATATACATATGGTTTTCACATGTATGAGAATAGATCTAAAATCAGTGACTCAATGATAAAGAGGTAGACAATTAAGTGGCAGTATCTTTAGCCTTAATTTTGCTATGAAATATTTCATGAAGGAATCATAAATCAAAGTCAAAAGGGATTAATTGTTTAAATCAAAAATATTTATTGGTGTTCAATCACAATCATTTAGTGGAATTCATTGAGATTAAAATATTGTTATGTAATAAATGTCAAGGATATATAATTACGAACATATTTAAGCCAATAATATTTTTCCCTTTAGGTTACTCAACAAGCTGATGTTATTTAACCATAAAGGTTAAGTAGTGGAAACATTAAGATTTTATGGACATTAATCATTACAACCAGAGTATCTACCAATAATCATCACAGTAGCTGAAATCATACTATACATATCATCGTTACAAGAGATCCATGCTATTTATTAATATACAAGCAGGCATCAAAACTCTTAAGTCTAGAACATCAGCCCAAAGTACTAGTTACCATGAGCACCTGCCTAATCTCGCAATAAGTCCTCAAGCATTACTGGATCAAATCCTCCACCATAACCGGATGCTTCGCGGTATCCATCTTCTGCTAAACTATCTATTGTTGGGATTGTACCCTGAATCCCAATGATTTTATATCTGTATTGACATTCAAATGTTTGTAATGAATAAATATGTGTTATATTCACTAATTAAAATGATTTGAGCATATAGTATATAAAATGTCTTTTACATGCTTATTACCAAGTTCATCATATTTGTTATGCATGTGAAAGGTCTTATGATTACATTGAATATGGCTATGGGTGTGAGTAACATAGTTATCACACAATGTCTTAGTTCATAATCCATGTATCCTTAAGTGTATAAAATTCGCAGTCGGTAAATGGAACAGGGCATTCCATTTTGAGTAAGATTGTTACACATTAAATTTTGGTGATCTACCTTGATCAAATGAAGCAGAGACTTTGGGATTGATATGTAGTGTGTTGAAATCCTAAGGAACTGAACAGACCAAGGAGTTGTCTTTTCATAGAGATACTGTATATTAAGAAAATACAATAAAGTCCTTAAAGACTATTTAGACTTTGATTCTAAATCTTGAGAAATTCGTGAACTCATATATGAAGTGTTGATTGATTAGATGTATCTAAGGGTGAGACCTATCATCAGTTAATAGTGCTCAATACATTGAGTAATCACATCTAACATTGTGGGAACATTGACTTCAAGAGGGAATCCAAATCCTTTGTTAGAGAACAAAGAGATAAGAAATTTTTCCTTATTTTGGACTTTATGGATATTATTCTCAGAGTCTCCAGCCGAAGCATTTTGGTTGGCATACCAAAATATATACATATGGTTTTCACATGTATGAGAATAGATCTAAAATCAGTGACTCAATGAAAAGAGGTAGGGAATTAAGTGGCAGTATCTTTAACCTGAATTCTGCTATGAAATATTTCATGGAGGAATCATAAATCAAAGTCAAAGAGATTAATTGTTTAAATCAAAAATATTTATTGAAGTTCAGTCACAATCATTTAGTGGAATTAATTGAGATTAAAATATTGTTGTGTAATAAATGTCAAAGAGATATGATTACGAACATATTTAAGCCAATAATATTTTTCCCTTTAGGTCACTCAGCAAGCTGATGTTATTTAACCTTAAAGGCTTTATTATTTATTGAGCTAAGAGTTTTATTTATTTAAAACATGGGCTAAAGAGATATGGTGCAATTGGGCTTAGGATAAATCCTAGAGGCCCAATGAACAGTGGAAAAACATAAGGCTATGGATTATTCACTGGGCCTATTTATTGGGTACAAGAGAAAAGGACTTGGAATAAAATCCAAGCCCAAGTCCACAGGTGTGGACGCATGGACCAGGGATGAAGGAAGTGGCTAGGGCCTTTTCCAAAGCCTAAGCCGTCCACCCTAGTCCTAGTATGACTAGGATCGCTCTTTCCTAGTTCTAATTAAATTAGAACCGTCACTTGTCCCACATTGCTTAAATCTAAATCTCTGCTTCTTTGCTAAGCCTACAAATAGAGAAGAGCCTAGGCTCTCAAATCATTGAATTAATTCTATCAAGTTCTCTTGATAGTTAATTCTCAGAAACTCTTTGAGAATTAATAGTTCTTTGTGTTAACTCACGAAGAATAAAAGTTTAAGATTTGAAGAGCCAAGTGAGAGCCCACACTCTCTTGGTTATTATCAGTCATTGGTGAGAAGATTTAGAGTTCTCTATATCCTTGAAATCTATTATGTTTTTGAAGAAAGAAGAACTTGTTCTTTATGTTCTTGAAGAAAGAAGAAATTATTCTTCGTGTTCTTGAACAAGAGAGAACATGTTCTTAGAGAAGCCAAAAGAATTTTGCCCAAAGCCAGGAATGACTGTTGATATCCACGTAAGTGTTCTTCATTCTTACAATATTTTAAATAGCAACAGTTCTTCATATGTTCTTCGTAAATGATCTTGACTTGGGAATTCGATTCCTTCTACTACACAAATATCTAATTTTCAATCCTATTCCCAACATCTATAACAACACAAAAATACATATGGGGAAAAAGAGGAAAAGAATACAAGGGTAAGTTTGACGACTTAGTGGGTATAAATGCACAAGATGTACCCGTCATTAAATGATGAACTCAGTTGTTTATAAAGCTCATGTAACATTATAAGATGCCAGTATATCATGGATGCAATATAGATATAATACATATTGTAATATGAGAATCATGTCATAGTTCAAACTGTATGGTCTACCTGAAATATTACCCATTCTTGGTAGGGTTGGTGCTATCTGGAGAGATTTGTAATACAATACCAGTATGTTACGGTCCACCACTAGCAGCTTGACCATGTTCGACCTCGGGTGGCCCACGCTACTAATGATGTTCGTCCTGTAGTGATCAACCAATCAAACATGGCTGCGCCAATCACGAATAACCATTGGATCCAAAGCCCATATAAATACACACACACACACATTTGACCATAGGGTTAAGCTGTATAGTAAGCTCATGGCTATTATCCCGCATGTATCAGTGTACCATGTCATACGATACAATTAATTTTATCCGTCTTTTACATGTATGCTTTTACAAGTCTTATCATTTGATTATCTTGTTAATCAGCATACGTTTTCATAAAAGAGAGTTCAAAGTAGTCCAAAATGTATTTTATAAGAATTGTAAATATGCATGTTTGGTATATATAAAATAGTCTTGCAACAGAAAAAGTAACAACAAGTATTCATGTGAGTTTGTACTCACTTGGGTCATAAGGGTTCTTCATAAAATCCTCTTAAGGCTTTACAACCTTGAATACTAAGAAAAAACTTATCATTAGTTCTAAATTCGAGCTAAAACGAGTCATAAACCTAAAAATGTCAAATTTGAGTTTCTGCATAAACATTTTGCCAACCTAGTGAACATTCGGGCTCGAAGCCCAACGTTCAGCCAAAAAGTGCAAATGTTCTCCCAAAAACCAATTTCGAATCAAATAGCCTTCTAATCACTCCTAAGCAAGTTCTTTGGCTACAACAAGGTTCCCAACATGTTCCTAACCCAAATAGCATCTCCATGCATAAAGAAATACTTCCAATAAAAATGAAACACTAACCCATGCTTAAACAAAGATTATAACCAACAACATAACTAAAAGCTCAAAACTACCAACTAAACTAACTATGAAAAGTACTTAACGGTCTAAGGGGTGGACGTTCGGGTACCGTGCACAGCTTTTGTCAGGCGTTTGGTCATTATCCAACAATCGAAAAATTGGTCAGCGAACGTTCGGGTGGTCTCCCAACGAATGTTTTGTGTACTTTTGGACTTACTCCTGAAAAACTTGTCTGTACCTTTGTGACACACTCATAGCGAACTTTCAGCCAAAACAAGCGAACGTTCTCTACTAGCGAACATTCGCAGTTGACTTTTCTATAGTTTGGCCGACTACGCATGTTTAGTAAAATGGGCATAACTCTTGCTACGACTCTCGTAATTGCGTGTGCGACCCCATTCCAGAAAGCTTTTTCCAAGAAAAATGTCATGGTGTCCAGTCCAATATTTTTGAGTGTATTTTTGGGATTTGAAAATCTTAGATTTCTCTCTTAAGATGGTGTTTCCAATGCTTTCTCGTCCTTTAAGAATTATTCCTTAACCTTCACGTTGTAATTGATCTCATACTCATTGGTTACCATGCATAAGTTGTTGTTCTGTACTACAGGCATTGGTACCTCTGTTGAACGTTCGGTGCAATAATAAATTCTTAAAAGGTCCAAGGTCTTATACTTTACCAATAAGAACCAACCCTAGCATCATAATTAAAGCATACTTAACCCTAATTTATTTTCGGGGTATTATTACACTCATAGGGCCGACTAGCAGCACTCTCCACCTTTTTTTTTTTTTTTTTTTTTTTTTGTATAATAGGCTGTAATTACTGTAGTAAATAGCCTAAGAGCCTGTTTGTGATTGTATTTGAGAAATCGAACTTTTAAGTCAAAAATCACTTTTTGGCAAAATCTTCATTTTAAGCTTTTGCCAAAAATGTATTTTTGCCATTTTAAGCTTTTGACCTTCAAAAGCGCTTTGATTTTTTTTTTTTACAAAATGGGTGTTTTTTTTTTTTTTTTTTTTTTTTTTCAAATGAGCTTTCGACGTGTTAAACGCACTTTTAAAGTCCTTAAACACGCACTCAAACATGCCGCCCTAAATCACTTCTCACCAAAAGTAAAAATGAAAGGAGGCTTTTTGGCTTGAAAATTTATTAAACTCAAAAAACCCCTACGGCAACCTGTGCTAAGTTACTTGAGAATTAAGTCTTCATTTTGCATTAAATCATGCAGGAAACTTGTTGGGAGAGTTGGCCTAATTTTCAACCTAAGTCATCATTAGTTGACCAAGAAGACCAAGACCTGTTAATTGTTGAAAACCCGCCCTTCTTCCTCTTGTATGACCGGACACTCCAAGGCTTGGATGGTCATTTGAGTTACACGTTTCCATCTATAAATAGAAGTGCTCTCCTTGTCTTTCCTTCGTGCATGCAAAAACCAAAAAACTCTAAAACTTTTATTGCTTTGTCTTTCTCTCATTACTTCATGCACCACACAACAACTTTTGTTTTTCTTTCGTGAATTTCTGCAGCATGCCCAACCAGTCTTTAGCACCTTAGAGCATTCTCAACAGTTACCGATCATTTTCCTTAAGTTTAAAGATCTAAACTATTTTTTGCTTCTCTATTTAAATATATTCTACATCACTTCCCTTTATAGTTCCCTATAACATTAAAATATTATTTGTTTTACTTTTGTTTTTATATTCTTTTATTTTGCATAGAAAAGTATGTGAGAAGAGAGAATGTCATTTTATGATTATAATAAACCATGTGGTTTGTTACAGTTGAGCCAAATACATTGGGTTCAACTATAGTAATCCTAATATATAGGGAAGATATAGGGAAGCTGCTGTAGGTGAGTTTTTGTGATTTTTTTGAGATTTTTCCTATGTGTAAGGAAGGAAAGCAGCTTTAGGGTAGCTGCTGGAAATACTATGATGTTTTAAAGGGTTTCCAAAGCTCTAGCACATGGTCTAAGCTCTCTTGATTAGTCTCAAAATTCTCTCAATTTCTAGTTAACACCATTCGGCCACCTAGAGAGCATTTGTGGTGAGTTTTGCTTCTAACTTGTTTAGTTTATGTTCTTGTGTATGGAGTTTCCTCTTAGATATTGTTTAGAAAGCAATTAGAAGCCACTTCTACCATATTTGAGTGTGAAAGCTCAAAAGAATATGAGTTTGAATGTGAAGCTATCAAAGATCTTATAAGTCACTCGGCACCTATTTACTTATTGTTTAAATTTTGGGGAAACTTTAATTTAAACCTTTGAATTACTGCGTGTTTTGAGAAGATCCTCCAAAATTCAAAAACTCTCAATTTACACATTTGAACTTTTAATTTCAATCAATTTACCCCCCTACGTTAGTTTTATCTATTAACTTCTAACGAAAATGCCTAAAAAACTAAATTACCCTTCGATTTTTTATTTATTTTTATTTTTTTAAATTAAGGGTGAATTTGGAATTTTCTAAAAAATGCAGGGGTATAAATATCATTTTATTACTTTTAACGTTTAAAATCTGATGGATGAATGTAAATTGATTGAAATTGAAAGTTTATGGGTATAAATTTAGAGTTTTTAAATTTTATGGAGGTTTCTTAAAATGCGCAGTAATTCAGGAGTTTAAAGTAAACTTTTTAAAAAAAATTTTCTTGTTGATTGAACTGTTAATATGACCCAATAAGCTTAAGGACTAAAAAAAATAAAGTGGGTCCAGGCCCACAGGCCGAGTCCGAACCCACTGAACCAGAATTGAGCTTGGAGAACATAACTCTATTGGGCTTAGAAACCTTATCACCGTTTTGCTTCCAGCCAAGGCCTTTGGAATTCAGACCCAGCCCATCCCAAACCTTCAAGCCCAACACTTCACCCGCCAGCCCTTCACCCGGTCCACCTTAAACCTGAAACGCCATAAGAACCTTCTTCTGCCAGCGAATGACGAAATGGCCCTTCGTCTTCTTCGATTGCTTCACTGATCCAGAATAAGGCCCTTCGACTTCTTCACTGATCCAGAACACGCCAGTGAACCAGACTCCACCTTCTCCGGTTGAAACATGGCATTGGTTGATGTGACAAAATCTTGCCTTGATTCCATTCGCCAGGTAAGTTCCGTTTTTTGTTTTTGTTTTTGTTTTTTTTTTTTTTTCGTTTTTTGGTGGCAAATGTTGAATTCCCTTTGTCTGTGAGCTATACTTCTGAAAGTTCCTTGATTTTCTGTTAATTTGTTTGTGAATATACTGATTTTTTCTATATGAGTATCATGTGCAACACTTGTGTTTCTGTAATTTGTTTGAGCACCAATTCGTGAAATTTGATACAACATAAAACTTAAAATATATAAACAACCAGAGTTATTTATGGTCATACCATGTGCCGTTTAAGGTGGGATGTTTGTTAGTAGTACAGTGTACTATGCTAATGTTCCGTCTAGTATAGGGGAAGATAAGATGGTATGGTGTAACACCGCCAACCCGCTAAGGTTAGGTTTGTTAACCTAGAGTTGGAGTAAAAGTCCTAGGAAATCCTATTTGTTATTCTTGGTAAAAGAGTTCAGTAATGTATGACATTTTCTAGAAATTGGGAGTCTGATTTCCAGAGTTGTTTATAAGGCTGTATAATAGTATTTAGGGCTGGTTCTTAGAGCATTAAGACTGTTTTTGAGATTTCTGGTAAAAAGCTGAGGCCTTCGTTGATTATTGAGTGTCTATCGTGTAGAATCTTGGCTGTATCTCTGCATAGCAAGCTATTCTATCAAGAGTTGTGAAAAACTAAGGACCAAGTTCCAATCCTAACACGACCAATCACAATAAACAATAATTATCACAAGATAAGCATAAACCACATAAACATTACAACAACAAAATCAACACATAGATTTTAATTACGAAGTGGAAACCCTTTGAACACATGAAGGGTAAAACCACTATGGGACAGCCAGACCCAATAAATCACTATAATGTAGAAGAACTAATTACAAGCAAAATAAACTTATAACCCCTAGTAAAATACTTCTCATTTGTAGGATGACCCGCTCCCCGTGTCTTTGTTCCAGCTCCCTGTTGGCCGATCTTCTATGAGTGCTTCTCGTTAGATTTACAAACAAGATTATCTTCTAGAGATTTAACTTTATTCACAAGCATCGAATTCTCATTTCTCAAGCAATCATTAACAACATTCAAATCATGCAATTTCACACACAGATTTCTTAACAATTTCAACCTCATTCAACTTCTTGAAGAGTTGATTGTAGGCCTCTTGGAGATTAATGTCCTCATCCAATACACCTTGTGAACTCTCATCACAAGTCACCACATGAATGGAAGAGTCACAATCATTAGGACCATGCACTCTCCAAAGAGTCGGAGAAGGCCTTGAGGCTCGCATTCTCCTCCTAAGAATCCTTAGAGTCATCAGACTCAAACTCATCACTCAACGACGCATTAAGGGATTTACCCTTTGTGTACACAAAATTATGGCAATCAGTCTTAACATGCCTAAAACCTGAACACTCATAGCATTGAATGCTATGTACATCCTTATCCTTTTTGAGCCTTTCTTTCTTGCCTTGGGTGGCTCCTTGGGAATCACCTTTAGCAATATTCAATGAAGAGTTCTTGCAAGAAACCTCATAGAACTTGAGGGATTTTCAAAACTTCTTGGCAAACAAGGCCGCTTCCTCATCAACTGAATCATTATGGGATGACAGACCATGGTCACATGTGTCAAACACACAAGACCCGCTACCATTCCTCAAGTCTGATTCTCCATAGGAAAGTCATCAAAGTATGACTCATCCTTCAAAGTGGCTTTCATGGCATTCCTTTTGGATCACAATTTTTTTTTTGCAAATATCTTAAATTTGTCCAAAATCAAAACACTCATGGCACTTGATGCCCTAAGTATTCTTCTCTTTCTTGTCCCTACCATTTCTCCTAACATGAGAACACACATAAGGAGACCCACGCACTGAGGACATTAGTCCAAATAGAGTGAACCTGTTTTGATACTAATTGAAAAGCTAAGGATTGGGTTCCAACTCCAACACAGCCAATCACAATAAACAATAATTATCGCAAGATAAATTATTGGAGAAACTTCACTTAATTCTCCTGAACTTTTGCTTTTGCAATCAGCCCCCTAAAATTCAAAAACTCTCAATTCAGTATATTCAACTTTAAAAAGTTTGCAATGTCATCATTCCGTTAGGATTTAATAGAAAATCCTATGGAGGCTTTGAAAATTTCCAAAATACCCCTATCTTTCTAAAAAATATTATTTAATTAAGGTAATTTTGTAATTTTATAAATTTACAAGGGTATAAAGGTTATTTCACCCCGTTTGCCATCTAATTTAACCCCAAACCCTAATAGGATGGGTGAATTGCAAACTTTTTAAATTTTGATATACTAAATTGAGAGTTTTTGAATTTTAGAGGGGTAATTGCAAATGAAAGTTTAAGAGGGTTAAGTAAAATTTCTCCTAAATTATTAAAGCATAAAACGACATAAACATCACAACCACTAAATTAACACATGGATTTTGGTTATGAAGTGGAAACCCTTTGAACACATCAAAGGTAAAACCACTATGGGGCAATTAAGCCCAAGGAATCACTATAATGTAGACAAACTAACCATAGGCAAAGTAAACTTACTACCTCTTGTAAAATACTTTCCATATGTTGGACAACCCGCTCCTTGCATGTCTTTGCTCCAACCCCCTTTTGGCCGATCTTCTACGAGTGCCTCTCCTTACCCACCCACCAATAGACTTCTTTGCGGTTGAAGGTTGTGTATGGTGTGTTTGAAAGAACTAACTTCAAGAGAGAGAAAGCTACAAGCTTTTTACAAATCATTTCTTGACTCAACAATGGTGAAGCAAAAATCCTCTTAAAAGGTTCCAAGGCTCAAAATGAGTTTTAGGCTTTACAAAGTCCATGAAGGGGAAGAATCAATGGCTCTAAACCAAACACTTCTTGGCTCACAAGGGAGAAGCACGGAAACCTCTCAAGAGGTTCTGGAACTCTAATCTCGTTCTAGGCTCTCCATAGACTCAAAGGGGCATCCAATTCTATTTATAGGATGAAAAAAATTAAAAGCTGAACAGTTATCATGGAAAAACTAATCCAAGTAAAATCACCATACATTTTGATCCCGATCTCCAATGAATACAAACTTAGTGGCGTTGGAAAGCTGATTCCCAGATCTACAACTTTGTATTTCACAAGGTTTTTCTAATATGGACGTATACTATGTCAAATCTGGCTAACAAGAGAGTTTAGACGAGCTGAAAATCCCCGCAGTGTCATGACGTCCCTTTTGACGTCAACACTCTAGTTAGGGTTTTATAGCTAACTTTCTGACACATCCAATGGCGTTAGCATTTCTATCTAACGTCTAAGTGACGTTTCCAAACAAGTTCTCTTGAACCCCCATGACATCAGCACTTCTATCTGATGTGTAAGTGACGTCTAACACTGTTTATTCTTCAAAGTCTTCATAGCAAGGGACAGCATCACATCTATTTGACTGCCAAGTGACGTCTTACACCAGAATACACAAAGACACGCCTTTTTTATGCCAAGACACTTGGGTGATATAAAATAGATTTACAACCAAGGTTTTGATCATCGAATGAAGACAATTTCTAAGACCTAACAAGTTGAAACTTTTCATTTTTCTCACAATTTTTCTACTAGTTATTGACTATCCATTACAGTTGCAGTTCTGCAACTTGTTCTGCACAAATTTTTTATGTTGAAAATCTATTGATTATGTATTAACTCAACTTGTGATTATCTCAGTACATCGCTCAGTTGATCAGTTCTAATAATTTGTCTTTGTATTTAGATATCAGAGCACATTGAAGGTTGCACTCTTTACCTTGATGCTGGATCTACAGAAAGTTTCCAATTTATTGGGGCGTTTCCTGTGTTGCTGGACCTGGGAGTATGTAGTATTTGCAGTTTGGAGAACATGTGTTCTCTTGATGTGGTAAGCTAATTGTGTCATGTGTTGCATGAACATTCTATTCTTGCTTCTGTCAACTTGTCATGAATAATTTTGAATAATTTCACACGTAACCTACTTCATGAACAAAATGTGTCCATGTCAACACTTAACTTTGGTAACATTAAGAAATATATGGGCCATGCTATGCTAGCAAATCATCTTGCAGAATACCAAATTTATTGCCCTATCTCAAGCATGTCATAATTTCTATTTGCTTCCATCTCTAGGTGGTCGATTGGAACTCAGAGTCTGATACTGTGAAGAAAATAGTGGTCATCACATCTCGTCTGCTAAGTGATGCACATCGGTATATTTTACGTTGCCTAAGCACGCATCAAGATATTCGCCGTTGTACTATTTTTACATCTATCTCAGAGGTGCTTCTTCAGAATTAGTGCTTTTGTGTTTGGTTTAATAATTTCATATTTTTTTCTTTCATCATTTTCTTCACTTGCCTGCATGTTTTTCTGTATGTTAGTTCTTATTTTCATTGTGCTTGTGAAAAATCATATAAAAATATGTTATTATGAATTCATTCATTTAACAGTTTCCAATGTGCCCTTATTTCTGTTAAAATTGTTAAAGCTAATATTAGTATATGCATGTATGGAGGCCTTGTTATAAATGGTTCCTTTTAGTATCATAGTTCTTTTGAATTTCTGTACTGATAAAATTTAATATGAATTAACATGTGCGGAATTGATGTTGTAGTCATCAGTGCCTCTAGAAATTTATTTGGAAATGACTAATGGTTTAAATTAAAAATATGATATCCATGTTGCAGCATTTGAGAGGTCATTAAATAAAATTATTATTTGTCATCCATCTTGTATGTTGCTACTGAATCTTACTAAATAGCTATACCAAAATGCAGATGGCTCACTCTTCATATCCTGATTCACCTCTGGGACCAGATGCATTTCGTGAATATGAATCCTTGCTTGTCCAAGATTATGAAGAACTTGTTAAGAAATCTTCAAAGTCTATAGAGTCAAAAGATAACAACTTACAGGAAAATTTAACCTTTGAAGACGAAGGGTGGTCACAACTCACTTCCATTGAAGAGGACATTCCTCACCTTGAAGCTAGTTCTAGTGGAAGAGATTTATATGATAATAATCTGATAGGTTGCACAGAAGATGTACAGAAAAAATTGGTTGTCTCTGTGCATCACTTCCCTATGATATTGTGTCCTTTTTCACCAAGAGTCTTTGTTTTACCTTCAGAGGGATCAATTGCTGAAGCATACTTATCAGCTGAACATGAGGATTCCCTTAGCCCTGGATTGCCTCCCTTAAGTACTGGATTACCTTCTGATGGTGATGATTTTCCTCCTGGGGCAACTCTTACAGCACATTTTCTTTACCATCTGGCTGCCAAGGTAATAAGTTCTATGCTTGCTTTTAACCTTCACATGTTTTCTTTTATTGCTATGCCAAGTTCTAACTTGTTTTATTTATTTCCTATTGTTTTTAACATCTGTGCTTATCATTTAAGTCTGGCTACATATATTAACCCAACCTCCAAATGACTGGTCAACAAGTTTCAATGGAAGTTGAAATCACTAAGGGCCCGTTTAGTTCGCGAAATAGGTCTCTAGAATGGAATGACTATTCTTTTAGTTGGTAGGGACCTATTCCTTGGAATAGTTATTCCCAACATTTTTCCAAAAAAACCATAATTTTTTTTGGGTGGCCGACTTCCCACAAAAGAACCATGGTGTGGCCACTCCTAAGTTCTTTTGTGGGTGGCAAGCCACAGCTCCTACGTATCAAATTTTTTATTGTTTTTAGAAAAATAAGAAATCATGTGGGTTTTTTTAGTAATTTTGGTTCAATTCTAATTAGGGCATATGTGTTGTCACCAAACTAAAGAATATGATAATTATTTCATTTCGTCCTCCTTCATTTTCAGTAATAACTATTTATTTTCCCAATGGAATACCCATTCCATGTACCAAGCGAGACCTAAAGCACATGGTACTAAATATTATCTTTTATATATAAAGGTCAAAATGACTAAAATACAGATATTGTTCTTTGGATCAAATGGCTTCTCCTCTCCCCTTAAACAACAGATGGAGAATAGAATCATGGGTACCAAAATATCCTTACTGTCACTTTCCTTGACATAACCTTATCAAGGAAGAAGAATGATTCCCATGAGAACATGTAAAATGTTTCTACCCCTTGAAATCGTTTTTGTTGGTCCTTTTAGGACTTGACAGGTTAATGTTCCCTGTGGTAGCTTGTTAGGTTGTTCCCTTCATGACCATGGTCCCTTTTTCTTTATTTTGTAGATGGACTTGAAAATGGAAATATTTTCCCTTGGTGATCTGTCAAAAACTGTTGGGAAGATATTGATGGACATGTCAAGTCTTTATGATGTAGGCCGTCGTAAACGATCAGCGGGGCTACTAATCATTGACCGCACACTTGATCTCCTGACCCCTTGCTGCCATGGGGATTCACTTGTTGATCGTATGTTTTCATCTTTGCCACGTAGGGAAAGAGCAACTTCCTCTACACAAATGAAAGGCTCACAAACCCAACTCAAACATGGCCCCTCTAATCTGCAGCGTGCTCCTCTTGATATTCAGATACCACTTCAAAAGATATTAAGTGAAGAAGATTGTGAAATAGATCATTTTCGACTTTTAGAAAGCATTGAAGCTTTTCTATGTGCATGGGATTCTAGTAAATCTGCTTCTGAAATTGTTGATTTAACTAATTTCAGAAGCAAAGTTAACAATGAAAGGTCACCTCACTCTGATATTGAACTATTTAGTGGCTCCTTTGTCTCCACTGAAAATTTTCGTGGAACACCATACTTGGAAGCTTTACTGGATAGAAGAACCAAGGATGGGGCTGTTCTGGTAAAGAAGTGGCTCCAAGAATCTCTTCGTCGGGAAAATGTAAGTGTGAATGTGAAAACTCGTCCTGGCTTTGCTACAAAATCAGATTTGCAACCTATGATTAAAGCGCTCGCTAAAAGCCAGCCATCTCTGATGAAAAACAAAGGAATCATTCAGTTAGCAGTAGCTGCATTAGTTGCCCTTGATGAATCACATTCTGCCAGGTGGGATGCATTTATCAGTGCTGAGAAAATATTGAGTTCGTGTGCTGGAGACACAACCCAGAGTCTTGCGGCTCAAATTGTTGATCTTGTCAATAAGAGTGCTTTGATGGGATCAGATGGAGAGAAGAATGGAAAAATGAAGCCTTCACAAGGGGTACTTTCTTTTCAAGGTGCTTTGCTTCTTACAGTTATTGGATATATTTTGGCTGGTGAAAATTTCCCCACATCTGGATTGGATAGCCCTTTTTCTTGGCAAGAGGAGCATCTACTGAAAGAGGCTATTGTAGATGCTATTCTTGAAAAACCATCAATAGCAAAACTAAAGTTTCTACATGGTCTAACAGAAGACCTTGAAGCCAACCTAAACAGGATGAGATCAGAGGAAACCAAAGAAATGTCTTCGGATCATTTACAAATTGATGATTTCGATGATGATCAATGGGGTAGCTGGGGTGATGAAGATGCTGATACTAATAATAATAAAGAGAAAGTGTATGGTGACATGCAATTGAAGTTGGAGTTGCATGATAGGGTAGATAGCCTTTTCAGGTTTCTTCACAAGTTATCTAGCTTGAAGAGGAGAAACTTGCCATTTAGGGATGGGACATTTGCTTCAGAAAGTAATTTCAGTGGAGATCCCTATACGGGTAAAGGATTACTTTATAAGCTTCTAACAAGGGTGTTGGGCAAGTATGATGTACCTGGATTGGAGTACCATTCCTCTACTGTTGGGCGACTTTTTAAAAGTGGGTTTGGAAGATTTGGCCTTGGGCAGGTACGCTTTGGCCCCATGACTCTTTTTTTTCTGTGAATCTTGCTTCAATAGTCCAAATAAGCTAATGCTGCTGCCTTTTGAAATCTGCAGGCAAAACCAAGTCTTGCCGACCAAAACGTCATTCTGATATTTGTTATTGGCGGAATAAATGGTCTTGAGGTCTGAATTTCTTGAGCTCTTTCACATTATTTTTCTTCTGCCCTTCCTAACAGAATCTGCTCTATTGCTATGAGCTCTGCATTTTGAATAAAAATTCAACTAAAAGGCTCGACGGAAACGTTTTTCAGTATTTTCCGATGTTTTAGTTATACTTGGAAAACTTGGTCAACTGCAAAACATTTTCGATTAACCATAAAACATCCTTTGTTTTTCAAACCATTTTTTAGGGCATAAAACATTCCCCATTCACAGCTTTTCTGTATGGAATTGCAGTTATGTTTGCTTTTGCTTTTGCTTTTGAAAAGATTAATTTATTTTTGAAACGTAACATTGTCTTTTTGTGTCACAAGGTACGTGAAGCTCAGGAGGCTTTATCTGAAAGTGGAAGACCAGATATTGAATTGATTATTGGTGGAACAACTTTCCTAACTCCCGATGACATGCTTGATTTACTAATTGGGAACTCCAGTTACTTTGGATCCCTTAATTTGTAAAGATAGAGAAAGAGAGAATAAAATGAATCTGAAATGTTTACATGCTAATATTTATCTAAGTTTCAAGCAATCCAAATTAAATTTATTTTGTAGTCAAATTTCCCCCATGCTAATGTATATTTTTTTTTTCTCTAATTAAGTTGTAACGACTTGTTATAAATAGGGTTGGTATTCGAGCTTAGCCAAGATGAGATTTGCATTTTTGGACTCGTCTCGAGAGACTCATATAGGTGCTTAAACTCGGCTCGAACCCTAGTTGAGCTTGGGACGTTTCTTACTGAGTGGATCTCCTACGGTGCTTGAGTTGAGCTTGCAAAAAAAAAATTAAAAAATTAAAAAATTTAGGATAAGGTATACATACCCTCCTAAAACTATCATTTAATTGGCAATGTTCATTTCAAACTGTCAATTGAGATAATATTTTCTTTAAACTACTAAAAAATTGTTAATGTCTTGCCAAGGCCAACACAAAGAAAAAAATTACCTATAATATTTTTCAATAAGACAAAAATACTCTTAACAATTTCAAAAAAAAAAAAAAAAAAAAAATTCGTACCTTGATTTTTAGTTTTAAAAATATTAGTTTTAGTTTTATTTCATTAAGGGTACTTTCGTCATTAGGGGGATATTGACAATTTTTGATAGTTTAGAGAAGAATATTGTCTAAATTGAAAGTTTGAGGAGATGTTATTAGTTGAGGGGTATGAACTTTTTCCAAAAAATTACAAAGTTAAATAAACTAAAAATCCAAAGGAACCGAATTGTTGGTTCAAAATTACTGTTAAGTGTTCAAAATAAGTTGAGACTTTACATTACATGGACATTTCCAACATAAATATTGCAAAAAAAAACTTAAAAATTAAAAATTTAAATAAAATAAAAATCCAAACGAGCCGAATTGTTTATTCAAAATTATTGCCAGTGTTCAAACTAAGTATGACCTTAAAGTATGACTTTACATTACTATGATTAGGAAATTACAAATACAATCAAATTCAAAGGAGTTTACATAAACAACAGTAAAAACTAATGGACCAAATGGCACAAATTGAATAGCAAATTCAAAGAACTTTACAATCTAAGCTTCACAAATTGAATATAAAAATAAATATTATAAAATCAAAAATAAAAACTAACATGTAAGCATAAAACTAAACAAAAATACCGAAAAGTAAAAACTAAAAGTTAAAAACTCACAAAAATGACCAACAATAAATTTTGGCAAAATTTCTAGCTACTGCCAGTCTGTTGGTGCTGCCTGCTACAGTGGTGAGCTTAAGTGCAGGCACGCTGATCTGTCACTGGTGTTGTCTGCTGCGCTCTAGTTGACAACAGGACTGATCGAGCGTAGGTGCGCGCAAAGGAACTAGCGACTGCCTTGGGCGCGAGTGTGCTTGAGCGCAACATAGATGGGTTCGAGCACAGGTGCACTATTCTGTCAGTGGTGCTGTCAGCTGTGCTGGTGCATCTGGCCTAGTGAAAGGTCCTAGGATAACATTGAATATGGCTATGAGTGTGAGTAACGTGCTTATCACACAAGGTCTTAATCCATAATCCTTGTGTCCTAAATATATAAAATTTTCAGTTGGTAAATGGAACTGGGCATTCCCATTTGAGTAAGACTGTTACACATCAAATCATGGTGATCTACCTTGATCAAGTGAAGCAAAGACTTCGGATTAATGTGTAGGTACTGAGACCCTGAGGCATTGAACAGACTAAGGAGTTGTCTTTTCACAAAAATAATGTCTATAAGGAAAGACAATAATTCCTTAAAGACTACTTAAGACTTTGATTCTAAATTCTTAGGGAATTGTAGACTCAGATGTTGCATGTAAGTTACTTTGATGTGTCAAAGAATGAAACCTATCATTGAAATAACTTCGATATGTTGGGTAATTGCATGTAGCATTGTGTGAAAGCTTTTTCCAAGAAGGAAGTCAAATCCTTTGTCGGAAAATAAAGAGACAAGAAGTTTCCCTTGAGATAAATTTTATAGCTATTATTCTCAGAGTCTCCGGTTAGGGCATTTTGGTTGGCATACCTAAATATATACCTATGTTTTCACAAGTATGAGAATAACATAAAATCAGTGACTTAAAGATGAAGGGTTAGAGAATTAAGTAGAAGTATTAATTCTGCTACAGAATATTTCATGAATCGATCATAAGTTAACGTTAAGTAAGCCAAATGGATTAATTGTTTAATCAAAAATATTTATTGGAGTGCAGTCACAATTATTTAATGAAATTAATTGTGATAAAAATATTGTTGCATCACAAACGTCAGGGAGACATGATTATGAACATATTTAAGCCAATAATTAGTTTTCATTTAGGTCCCTCACCAAGTTGATGTAATTTAAGCAAAGTTAGGTTTTTCTTATTTATTAGGCTGCTTGTTTTCTTTATTTAAAACATGGGCTACAGAGGTATAGTGCATAAATGTATATATGTGAGAAGTGGGCTTAAGATAAAACCCAAAGGTCCAAGAAACAGTAGAAACGCATAAAACCAGGGAAAATTCCCTGATCCTATGCATTGGTCTTTAAGAGATTGGGCTGGGATAAAACCCAGGGCCGAGATCCCAATGGGGAGGCGCATGTGACCAGGGAAATAAATCGCTGGCCCATGCATCACTTTATGATGTAATGGAGGCTAGGGTTTTCTCAATTGTAGCTGTCCACTACTTCTAGTATAACTAAGAGTTTCTTTTTCTCCCTTTATCCCACATGGTTTAAATCTCCACCTCTACTAGCATGCTAAGCCTATATATAGAGATGAACCTATGCTCTCAAATTACTCATCAAATTTCCTTGATAATTAATGTTCATAAAAACTCTGACAATTAATAGTTCTTGTGTTAACTCACTAAAAACAAAAGTTTAAGATTTAAAGAGCCATGTAAGAGCCCACACTTTCTTAGTTATTGTTAGTCATTGATAAGAAGATATAGAGGTCATATTATTCCTAAGATATGTTGTGTTCTTAGATAAGGAAGAACGTGTTCGTGGAGAAAGAAGAAGCAAAAAGTTTTTTCCCAAAGCCAGGTGTGACTGTTGATATTCAAGTAAGTGTACTTCATTCTTGCGATTTAATTTTAAATAGCAACTGTTCATCACATGTTTTTCTTGGGATGAGAATTTGAATTTTTCATTGTGCAATCTCTAATTTGCATACCTATTCCTAGTAGTGTGAAGATTCGACTTTTTTTTTCTGAATCGGCCAAACAGAAGGGTGTACGCTCAAACGATGCACCATGACACTAACTCATCCAGAGATAGCATTCAAGGTAAATCAATTATGCCACTACATGAATTCTCCAACAATCAACTACAAAATGAGTTCGACTCTGTTTGGAATTGCGATTTAAAAATAACGATTTTAAAACTTGTGATTTGAAAAATAGATTGTTCAAAACGTACTTGAGCATTTGGTAAAATCACAGTTTGACCTTTAAAATCACAATTTATCCTTTAAAATAGTGCATTTTTAAAAACACTCCCCCTCACTTGCAAATTGAAAACACATATTTTTCTACATTTTTAAATTGCAATTTTTTGTGATTTTAGTTTAAAATCACACTTTTAAAATGAAAAATTGTAATGCTAAATGCCCTCTTAGGACTACTTCTAAAGGCTCCCTTCATAATGGCCTCTTCTTCAGCAAAGGATCCTTATAGCTAAATGCATTATGCTATTCCCCTTTCACAAAAATTTTCATACAAACTAACATAGAAATTCTTTTAACATGACCCATCTAACACAGATGCAGTGGCACTCTGGATTGGATAACATGAACTTTGCATAATGTTTGTGGGTAACATTCCTGGAAAACCCTCACGAGACTTTACTCGTCCTTTAGTGAATGCCTAGGGGTTTAAAAGGTTTGTTGCATATGCTAAATGCAATCGTACATCCTACGAAAGATGGATTTATCTTTTTTCTTTTATGTTTTTCATTTTGTTTTTAGTTTCGTATTGCTAAAGGATTAGCAATATGTAAGTTTGGAGGTGTGATAAGTGCTAAAATATTCATATTTTAGCCCCTTAATTTACATTTGTTAATTTTTTTTTTAGTTTTGTTAGTTTGTACAATTTTACTTCATTTTTGTGTTTTATGTCTTTTTATAGGTTTTTTGAGGAAAATGAAGTAATTCTGGAAGTATCGGGCTTAAAGAAAAAAAATTGGGAAAAAGCTAGAAGTCTGGGATCAAGAGGTAGTGCGCTCAAGTGCGCTACACCTAGGCTCGAGCGCATATGCGCTCGAGCGTATATAAACTATCTAGTGATAATATTTTTAGTAAATGACACAATAACTTGTACCATATGATTATATCATATGATAAAATGATTAATGATAATATCAAATATTTCTTATTATTTACTATATATATATATATATATATATATATATATATATATATGTGTGTGTGTGTGTGTGTGTTTATATATATATATATAAACACATATGCACAAATAACAAAAAATAAAGGTATATAATATATTTGTTATTATTGGGCAATGTTTATATTGTTATTTGTTACTTATTAAAAAATATACGAGCCGAGCCTAATAAATGGGACGAGCCTTATACGAGCTTGCTCATGAGCTATTCACGAGTTTAGCCGAGTCAACCCGAACTTGCTTCGTTTAATATTCGAGCCAGCATTCATGTTCACGAAACACTTCATTTAATATTTGAGTCGAGCACGAGCCAAACTTATGTGAGCCGAGCCCGAACTCACTCACGAGCGGCTCGCTCTCTTAACACACATAGTTGGAAATGCTCCAACAATCTTTCTATTTTATTCCATCTTCATATGTATTTTTTTATTTATAATCACCCCTTCAAAGCTTAGGGGTGATTATAATTAGCTTTAACTAATTTTTCTAACAACAATATTCCACGTGGAAAAGTTGTAAGATAGAGGAAAAAAGGCAATTAAGCTCGCCTCACAGCAGGTCCCCCTTTCAATCCGCTACTACGGATCTTGCGCGGATTTTGCATGCATGGGTTAAGATTCTCATTGTGGAAACTGACCAGAAAATGTTTCTAACATTGTCTAACAAAAGATTCCGATGAAAAATCAAATCATTGCATGCCTATGGATAAGAAATTCATGCCGTCCTCATTTATTTTTTTATCATTGACCAACACCATTTTGGACCCAATAGACTATTTGATTTTTCATCCCCATTTCTTGAAAGAGTCACGCTATTTAGTAAATTATTATACACTGTGATATAACTTAATAACGTAGTATTTAAAATTAGTCATTAGATTTGTACTTAAAAAAGGCTAATTTTTATTATTATTATGTCATTTTAGTTGTACGTCAGCCATATAACAGTTTAATAAATAATATTACTCATTTATTTTTAGATAATGTTATTTAAGAGACTGTTATACAACTATAATATAACTATAATAACTTTAGCAGTGAAAATAAGCCATTGATTTTTTTTACAAGCACTTGTTGATTCAAAATATTTTAAACTAATTAAATATTATTTCTTTATAAAATAAAAGTTTCCTACTTGCCCTCGGATATTTTACAAAATACCAACACAATTCCAATAAAAGGCAAAGAGAGGAGAGTGAAATATTGTGTTTAAATAATATATATGAAAGCTATAGGGGAGCTTGTTTATTGGGTAGCGCTATAACATATCCAATGTTTAGGAAGATGGTGTAAGTGATTTTTTAGTTGATTTTTTTAGATTTTTCCTATTTTTAAAGAAAAACAATAGCTTTAAAATAATGCCCTCCGTGAAACTAGAGTAGGCTTTAAGAGAACTACTCTAGAAGCCCTTTGAGGTCAACTCAATAAAATGGCCATAGCCCATTTTAATTCTTTAAAAGCAGCCTTTGTTCCACCCAAAATTTTCCTTCTTTAGTAACTCAGTCAAAGGAGCCGCAATAAGCATATAATTCCGTACATATTTGCAGTAATAACCCTTGAGACCCAAAAATTCTTGGAGTTCCATAATGAATTTTGGTTTGGGCCAAGATTGCATTGCTTCAATTTCAAGATCATCCACCTTCATAGGAAACAATGTGGCCCAAATAGTCCACCTCACAAGCCCCAGTTACACATTTGGAGGGCTCTACAAAAAAATTGATGAGCACTTAATACCTCTAAAACTCCTTGGAGATGGTCCATATGCTCTTCCCACCTTTTACTGTCAATTAGGATATCATAAAATAATAATAATAATAATAACAAAAACTTTACATAAATAGGGCCAAAAATGAAATACTCTAGTGTTGAAGGATGACAAACAGTAGTTGATATTGTCACGTCAACATTGTTAGCTAGTTGTGAGATACAAATGTGGAATATAGCTTTACTCTTATCATAAATGAATTTTCTAACGATCTTGGGAAAGAAAGTAATGGTTATACAATCACCACTAATCGTCATCACTTTCATAGTTTTGTAAGAGAGAGGCTAGTACAATGCTTGTATGCTTTAAACTGCTATCTTCTGGAACAACTGGTAGTTTACTTGTGTTATCTTTCTTCTCCAATTTTGCTGAATTGCTATCTTCAGAGGCTGCTTTCTTAACAACTGAAATCCTAACGGTTGAAGACTTGATTACTAACTTAGCATCACCAGGAGCCCCTGAACCACCTTCATTTTCTGTCAATAACCAAACATTATTAAACATGAATGTCACTACTCGATGGGAAATACCACAATTGATCCAAACTAATTTATGCCATATTTCAGAAACAGAAAAAAGTTCAATAAATTATATAATTTGCCTTGCAGTCAACAGTAGCACTACAAAATAATATATCACCTTGTGCTCAAAGTATTCTCTCTCATAATAAATAAGATACCTTCTGCTCCTTTACCCAAGGTATTACCAATGGTATTTCCAAAGAAACAGCTAAAATTCATGTCTCAGAGACATTGGCATACTCATTGAAACAGATAAAGACCTTGTTTCGTATTTGCTTTGTTAGAATAGGCCAGATGAAATCAAATTTAGATCAAATCATCTATATTATAGCTAGGAATCAATCTTCTAGATGGGAGAAATCCATGTAAATTGAGTAACAATATTGCAATTTTAACTCAAATAGAAAAAGGTGTAATAAAGCTCATTAGTTTCAACTCAAAAACTTATTGACCAGTAATTCCATTCATACAGCAAAATTCCAATAATAATGACCATTGGATTTTACGGATGTCAGCTCAAAATAACAAGGACAATCCCTCCAGGTCAAATAGAACAGTAAAAGGTAGGCTTTCAAGACATAGAATGAGGAGTTACTATTGGATAAGCTTCATTACCTGTTGAAATGTGTTTTAGAAAAGCAATTGTTGCAAATTCAAGTGGACTTTTGTTATTCATCTTTGATTACATCCCTTCAACTACATGTCTAGTTCCTAATTATGAATGATATCCTCAGAGAAGGCCAGTGAATCTCTGGTATTCTGTTTTCATTGCAGACTGAAATGCCTCCCAGTCAACAACTCAAACAACAAGGTACATAAAAGCATTGCTAGATTTTCAAATAATTTAAGACATTCATAAAGAAGATAGGATGTAGACTGCAGAGAAGGCTAGTACTTTCTCCCGAAAGCATGTACATGCAATGTATGTAAGGCAGTGGTACTGTCGATGGAAACAGCGATAGCTGCTTCAAACCCCGCCCCCAAGCCCCAATTCCTCGGAAGAGGGGGGAAAAACCTCTTGCTTTATGTAACAGCCCTGATATGATACCAAAACTATATATGATTAACTAATCCAATAAATTTGTTGACACCATTCTTCCCCTACTACATAACATACTCACTTGACACAACATTGGGGTTCCCTCTTGATATCCTATATTACCATTAATGTGACTACTTTTGTTGAAATGGAGTAATTATCAAAACTAATGAGTCAACCTCAATCACATGCCTTCAATGTAACATAAATTAGGCAATTCCATATTCCTTTTATCTTTGATTGTGCACCTCATAAAGCATAAGAGAAAGGCAATTTGCATACTCTATGATTGGTGTCATATAATTACTCTAAAAAGAAAAAAACATGTATTTGTGCACACATGCAAATCCAGAACAAACAAGATTCCAGTTATGGGTTAATCTTTTAAGGCTTCAAAGTTGAACTTGGCAATGCCTACGCATAAACTCAGAGAAACCATAAAGGTGGAAAAAGAAAATAATATCAATTGAAAGAAAATCCTAAGTTTACACTGCCCTTTAAACAGTATTGAGAATGTGTATGATCATGTTAATTGAAAATTCTTATTGTATTTGTTGAGAAGATGTAGTTTTGGGGAGAAATAGCATTCTTAAATTGAGTTTTGTATTTCTTCTATGTGCTTCTCTGTTTCAGTGAATGGGGAAACATTAAGGTTTCTTCAGTAACTCCCAAGATTTGAGACAGAGAGATCCTTTGCCACTGCACTGCTATTATTAGTCATTGTCATTGAAGCTCAAAGTTAAATGCTTTCTGCTCCTGAACAGGAAGCTCCTGAACATTATGGTTTCTTCAGTAACTCCCAGGATTTGAGACAGAGAGATCTTTTGCCACTATCACTGCTATTATTAGTCATTGAAGATCAAAGTTAAATGCTTTCTGCTCCTGAACATGAAGGGCTTCTTTCATGTTTTTTTTGTGGGGTCTTAAGAACTTTAGTGCGATTAAACATTTCTCACTTTATGTTTGCAGATGACACCTTCATTTTTAGTGGAGCACACCCTAACCACCTCTGCTATCTACGTGCTTTATTCTTTTTCTTCGAAGTTGTTTTCAGTTTGAAATTAATATGGATAAGTCATAATTGGTTCTTGCGGGGAATGTTACTAATGTTGATGGACTACCCAATAACCTCGGATGTGGGGTTTCTTCTTTACTATTAAAGTATTTTGGTCTTTCGTTGAGACCCTCTTTTAAGGCCAAATCTAGCTGGTTGGAAGAGGATTTATTGAGAAGATTGAGCATGGTCTAGCTGGTTGGAAGAGGATTTATTTGTCCAAGGGTGGCAGGATTAATTTAATCAAGAGTTCCCCTTTCCAATTTGCCTAAGTATTTCTTGTTTCTTTTCCCTTTAGGCTGGTGTTGACAATCACGCAGAGAAACTATATCGGGATATTTTGTAGGGTGGGCTAGGTGAAGAGTTCAAATATCACCTTGTAAACTGGTCCAAGGTTTGTTCTCTAATTTTTGAACGAGATTAGGGATTCATAATTTGCTCATTTTTAATCGTGTGCCACAACCACTTCCCCAAGAGAGGGTTTGTCGAGAGTTGTAGTGAATTCTAAATATGGTAGCTCATAGGTTGGGTGATGCTCTAATGAGGTTCATAGGTCATTTGGAGTGGGGTTATGGAAAAATATCAAGAGGGTTTGGGGGAGTTTGCTAGTCATACCAGATTTAAGATAGGAAATTGCTCTAAGAATAGATTTTGGAATGACTTGTGGTATGGAGATAAGGCCCTCAAGAAAGCTTTTCCATATTTGTATAATATAGCTCACGTTAAGGACACTTTTGTGGTGGATCATTTGGAGACTTATAGTAACTCTTCAGTGGAACATAAGCTTTATTAGAACCGCTCATGATTGGGAGGTGAAAGTCTTTACTTCATTCTTCAATTTGTTGTATTCCTCAAAGTGGGCTAGGGACGTGAAGACTAGCTTTGTTGGGTTCCTTCCAAGAGAGTATTGTTAGACGTTAGATAGTTTTCCTTGTCCCCATGTTGGTACTCCGTTTCCTTGGAAGTATATTTGGTGGAATAAGGTCCCCATGAGAGCAGCGTTCTTTGCTTGGTCGGCTGCCCTAGGAAAACTCCTCACCAAGAATAATCTAAGTCGCATATCATTGTGGTGAACTGTGTTGTATGTATAGGGAGTCCGTGGATTATCTTTTTCTTCACTATGAGATTGTGTAACATCCCAGTCCCATATGGGAATAGATGAGTAGCCCACATAGAATGGGAAGTTTATAAGAGATGCTCATGGGTGCAAAAATTCTCATATTGTTTACCTATTAGGTGAAGCTGGACTTTATAAGTGATTCTATAAAACCTTCAAATTGACTTAAGTCCTTTTAGGGTCATGGCATAGATGTGGCTAGCACTTTTCTCTATCTCGTTACAAACAGTATAAAACTTACCTAGAAATGCCAGGTGGTACTATTAGTACTGCATAATGTGGCCATGACGAGAACGTCAAGAGTTTAAGGGTAAGAGTTTGTAACACTCTAGTCCCATATTGGGAAGAGATAGGTAGCCCACATAGAGTGGGAAGTTTATAAGAGATAATTAAGGGTGCTAAGTCCCACATTACTTACATACTAGGTGAAACTGGGCTTTATAAGTGAGTGTAGGAAAATTTTAAATTGACTAGTCCTTTCGAAGTAATGGCACAGATGTGGCTAAAGCTTTTCCTTATGCCGTTACAAATGATATCAGACCCTCCTAGTAATGCGACATGTAGTACTACTGTACTAAGAAAGCTCCAAACTGATTAGCCATTTTTTGAGATAGTGCAAATGTGGCAAATGCCTTATGGAGCGCTATTTTTAATCATGCTGGATTAACTTGAGTAATGCCTAACTACGTGGTTGACCTTTTCACTTACTTATTGGAGAGGGTTGAGTGGCAATCCCTAGAGTGCAGCAGTGTGGAAGATGGTTTCATCCTATTTTTTGTAGTGTATTTGGAGGAAAAGAAATGATAGGAGTTTGAAGACCGCAAGAGGACAGTGGTGGATTTGAAGTCCTTTTTCATCACTCTTTTCCACTAAGCCGCTTCTTTAGACTTTCCTTATTTGCTTTCTTTTCATGATTTCATTGAGCATCCTTTTTTTTTTAGTTAGGCGTCCTCTTGTATACCTGAGTTGCGCCTTGTGTTTTTTAATGTTTCGATTATTTATAAAATATATATATTTTTTTTTTATAAAAAAAAAAATGTCAATGAATAATTGCAGTGCACTCCAACTTCTATACTACGAAAGGGGAAAAAATCTAACATGTCACATACCTTTGTTATTGGGACAATCAGCAGAAGTTGCTCTTGCCAAAGAATCTATTGGGTTACCAGGAAGCTCTTTAAAGAGCTTTCTTCTCTGCATTGGAATCACGTGCAAACATAAGTTCACAGGCTTAAGTTTTTCCAATATAATAACATAGATAAAACTACCTGCAGCAAGGAACCTAAAATAAAGGTTATCCCAAAATAAGACACAAACTATCATTACAGCAAATCAATACCTTCGGTTGATCAAAAGATGTTTCACCATCGCCACTTGAAAGCTGAATCATATCTTCATCATCATCATCATCAAGATCTTCATCATGAATTCTTCGAACATAATCTTTTGAATTCTGCTAAAGATTTAACAAAGTGAACTAACTTAGAAACAAATATCACCAACAAAAAGGAGAAGAGGACGGTAAAGTAGAATGGATGTACTGACATGAAATATTGATTTTATAAGTGCTTCATCCTCTTCTTCCAACTTTTTCTCCTGTAAACATACAAATCATTAATAGTCAGAACCATATGGTCTATATATATATATATATATATATATATATAATATGTAATGAATTTATATTATTAAAAAGTGTAAGACACCCCTATGTATACAGGCAGTATACATAAAGAGGCTCCAAACAAGCAAGAAACCCAAACAAAACAACAAGACCACCCACAAAACCGAACACCCGACATGCGCTCAAAATCAAACCCCACAATACAACAGAGCCCAACACCCCCCAAGGCACTCAACACTAGAAAGCGTCAATCTTACCTTTCCCCCGCTAGAGGATACTCCTTAATATTATAGCTCCTTTAACATTATAGTCTATAGAGCATTCTAGGTTCCTAAGCTCCCTTCTACCCTTAACCTTCCAAGGGGCGACATCAATCCCCTCACACGGATCTCCCATCAAAGCCCAGTCTAAGCAAGTGGCAAAAGAGAGAGATCAAAGCCAACAATACAACAGAGCCCAACACCCCCGAGGCACTCAACACTAGAAAGCATCAATCTTACCTTTCCCCCACTAGAGGATACTCCTTAACATTATAGTCTATAGAGCATTCTAGGTTCCTAAGCTCCCTTCTACCCTTAACCTTTCAAGGGGCGACATCAATCCCCTCACACGGATCTCCCATCAAAGCCCAGTCTAAGCGGGTGACAAGAGGGAAACCAACCAAAGGGTAAGGAAAATCTCCTTCCCCACCCCATAAATCTTCATCTTCCCCACACCAGCAATCATCGTCATCCCCACCCCAGAGAGAGAGAGAACAAGGCCAACAGTTCCACTTCTTGAAAAGGACCAACTGTAGATAAATTTGATAAGAATCTTAATATGCATTCTAATAATTTATATTGTTTTTTATGCACATATTTATAAATTGAGCCATTACAAAAAATATATTCTCGAACATTGTTTCAACAAGTGGTTTTGATGAATTTGTGTACATGAACACCTATAAATGCATGAAAACATAATGGATGTAACAAATTAAAAAGTATAGGTAAGTAATGGACATTTACAAGTTGAGCCACAAAGTAACAGCGAAAGAAGTTCATAGAATAAATAGAATCATCGTGGTTCTTTGAACTTTGAAGAACTTCTCAAAGACTGGAATACCGATACAGTCCAGGCAACTAAGGACCGGTTAGCCACAACTGAAGCAACATAACAAAATTAGATCATGTGGCCGATTGAAGAAAGAAACAATATCTAGTAGTCAGGACAAATCAATCCATATGTCCATTATGCTTGATTGCAAAGGGTAATTTGACCCAACCTTCTATGCCATAACCGCATCGGAAATTCATCATCTTCTATCACCAAGTACTCACCAGTAGCACAAAAGACAAAAGTTTTTTTAAACATACAAGGCTTACGATACGTAAACAACTCTACTAATCCAATAGATTGGCGACATGCAGCCCTTTGGGATTTTACTGATAGACATGTCTGGACTGTAATTTATACATAGAGCGACACTAATCTATATATAGAGCAGATCAGTCATACCTTTTGCACAACTGTATGCTGCAAGGCCTCAAGCATGGCATCTACACTCACAATTGCATGTCTGGACTGCAAAAACAAGGGGAAAAACACACATTAGTACCAAAATCTCATTACCTTCGGGTTTTCATCAATGTGTTAATTGATAAATAAAAACAAAAATATCATACACAGGTTGATGATTTCATGGCAACAAATCTAAAGGACAAGTTACAAAGCTATTCAAGCCCTTAAAGACCCCAATTTTTTTCACTGTCAAATGAATGCCCTATTAAATAAAACACATTTACTAAAGCAAGTACCTTCATAGACTTCATCTCATCCAGTGCAGCCAGTATATCCATCTCTCTTTTTGAATCCAAGGTTCTATTCTCCAAAGATTTCATCGCATCTCCCATCTCTTCAGCATCCCTTTTATGTTTCTCCGACTCTGTTAGCTGATAAAAGGAATACCTTATCAATGAAGTCACAAGCTATGCTGATAACAACGTGATATATAAAATTTTTACCTCATCCTCTTCACGCCAAGGTTCAAAATTTCGTGTTGCACCAGACTCAACGATATAGTCTGAATTTTGAGGGTCTGTCTTCATCGTGAGCTCAGCAGAGCACCTTGTACATTTGAAATAGAATCGGAATAGTGGAATTCCTAAATATGCCTGCAAATGATTAAACATTAATAATACAGTTCAGTGAGTTCACTAAACATCACATATTCAAATCTCGCACTAAGAAACCTGCCACACAAGTACTATACCGGAATAGGGAAAACAAAGAAGCAATAATAACTATGAAGGCTTCGGGCATTCTAGTCACCTTCTGTGCTCTAAACAACCAATATCACTAGAAATCTTTTAACAACATCAGCATGTTTCTCTGAGCTAGGATAGGCTGTGTTTTATACAAGATATGGAACTAAGATTAAACCAAGAGAATAGTCATGGTTTAAAAGAAACAATGGCTCAAAACTCAACCCAACCAACCATTGATAAATTTCAGAATGTACAATGATAAATTTTAATCTAAGCGAACAAATAAGAAAAATCTACTAAACTAGAAATTTTTGTTCAATCAACTTAAGCACATTTAGCAGACAAAAACCCTAAAATTTAAATAAATAAGAAAATTTGATAGTAACAAAAAATTTCAATGTTGAGAAATATAACAGTTATGTAAGCTTTCAATTTTGTTAGGAAGCCCTAAAGCCAAAGGGAAGAGAAAAACAACCTCGCCGACGACGTCCTCTTTGCGGGAATTGAACTTGGTTCCCTTGTAGATGTAATTGCCGCAGGTGTTGCAGCGAATGCTCATGGGGAGCATCATGCGGACCTTGATCTGCTGGTTCTTGGGCCTCCGAACCCGCGGAAGCTTCGAGGGGTCAAAGTCCGGCGGGTAGTACTTGTTCAGCACCTTTCTCTCTCCCATTCTTCAAACAAACCCGATACGGCGATCGCTCAGTCGATGATTTCCGAGGAAGTGATGGTGACAGGCTGAACGGCGTGCGGTGCTTCTTCGGTGACAGCTGCAGAGTGAGGAGCGTGGTGGTGGGCAACCGTGGGAGACGTCAGTTGCACTGCAATTATAAGACCAAAACCCAATACTTTATATGACTTTCTATCTTTTTCTCAATATATTTGATGGCAAGAAATGAGGAATCAATAGGGAATCAAAAAATAACATATTCCTTAAAAACAAGCATCATATTCCAAGTAAATTAAAGTAACTCAGATTTAGAAACACAATCCGTAGAAACAGACCATAGCACATGTATTGAATACATTGGATTTAACAGCTTTGTATCCGCAAATCCGAGGAGAACCCACAAAACAGAATAGTCTGACCAACAAGTAAAACTAAAAACTTTTTCAAAACAAAACATAACCCAAAAACAAAAGCCTAAACTTCTAGCTCAAAAAAAATCATTAATAACTGCCTGAAACAACCATTAGGCTGAGTTGCTCATTAACCAGAAACCAAAATCAGCTTAAAACAATACACCACAAAAAAAAAAAAAAGGTTTAGTTACATGGTCAAACGTCCCTATTGATTTCGCAACGCTTGATTAGGGGCACCTGGGACACCGGTTTTTATGGTGACTAGAATTTAAGTTTGAGACTTTTTTTTACTAAAAAGTGCCTCGAAAAGGAGTCTTTTGGAACAAAGCGCCCCCTTTTTTTAAAAGGGGGCGCTTAGTGATGAAAAACACCCCCTTTAAAAAAAGGGGGCGCTTAGTGATGAAAAACGCCCCCTTTTTAAAAGGTATCGCTTCCTAGGCAAGCGGCCCCTTTTTTAAAAATGGTCGCTTGCCTAGGAAGCGACCCCATTCTAAAAAGGGGGCGCTCAGGTGAGTAAGCGCCCACTTTCATAAAAGGGGATGCTTGCATGTAAAGCGCCCCTATTTCTATATGGGAGCGCTTCCACACCGCAAAGCGCCTCCAAAAATTAATATATGGAGAAAATGTGTTCCCCACGCAATCCATATATATTTTTTATTTTCTCCTGATATACAATATGCAATATTGTATTGCGTATTCTCTCAATAAATATTGGTTAATCCATAAATATTTTCTCCATTCATCAATCTCATACAATCTTATACATATCTCATAATACATATCTAATCCATATATACAATCTCATATCTCATAAGACATCTAAATCCAAAATGATGATATCATAAACACAAAGTGCATAGCATCTTAAAGAGTTAACAAAAATTGTACCATACATATGAAATAAAATATCCAAAATGATATCATAACACAAAGTGTACCACTGCTTAAAAGAGTTTACAAAAATTGTATACTGCACATGAAATAAAATATATCAACGGGTTCGCTTAGCATTTGGCGTCAAATACGTACCCAACCTAACAGGTCAAGTATACATACGTCACTTAACGATTCAAATTCAAATGGCATCAGAGAAGGTATTAAATTTGTATTAAATTAGGATGGCATCAGAGATTGTATTAAACACTGATATGGAATTCTACATTACTAGGATACTAAATTTTAATGAGAAATGATAGATCGAGGTATTAAATTTGTTTCATTAGGATGATCAATTAATACTAAAAGATTTCTTTCATGTCATTATGTCAAATTAATGTATATGGATACGAGTCAATGTTTTCATGCCTCCTCCTCCAAAGTCCAAAGGATTCGATTTTAGTGTTCCACTTGGGAATCATATATAGGGGCACCTACTCACCTACCCCTACAAGGCTACAACACCCCCCCCCCCCCCCGATTTCTTTCATGTCATTATGTCAAATTAAAAGGTGACATGAGAAAGGTCATGAACATGGTGGTTGACAAGTCAAAAGCAATAAAAACATATTTATATATTTATATGAAATATTGATTTCTTACAGGTACGGAAAATAAAGGCCCAAGCTGAAATTTGTTGTATTAACGTAGAGACATATCCCATATAGTATTTTCAATAATAGGTATGGTGTAGATTTTTCATCTACAAGACATAGTACAAGTATGAACAACAATTATACTTGCATATTAAATTGAAAGCATAAAAGAAATCAACAAGGGTGAATAAAATAATTTACCTCAAGTGGGAGAAGAAAATTGGAGAAGATGACAAAATGTTTTGAGAACCTTGTGTAGTATGTGGCGTTGGAGAGAGAGGTAGAGAAAGATATGTAAATTTCCTTGAGGATTAATGGTTATTTATAGGTTTTGGTATTTCTTGAATAATGAAAGAATGAGAAAGAGAGAGACAGTCGTAGATTTTCTTTGAAGAAGAATGGGTAGTGCTAAGTTCTGGTGCTCTTGAAAAGATAAAATGATAGAACAAGAGGGAGATAGAGAGACAGTTGCGTGCAGTGTTTAGAATGCTAGCGTTCTTGAGAGAAAAATGAGGGAAGGTAAAAGTTTTCAGAAAATAAGAGAATAAAGAGATGGGCGGCAATTTGGTACTCTTTGTTTAGGGTTTCTTGTTTTTGGTTTTATAAAATCTTCTTTAGAATATATATATATATATATATATATATATATATATATATATATATATATATATATCACTCCATTCATGCGTTCACAAACTCAAGTTAGTTTTAAAGGAAAGATTTTGAAAATAAATGCCTAGTTGACATGGGGTACATAGCTAGGTTTTGGGAAAATCTTTGTCTAATAAAAAATCTATCTTAACCGTATAGGCATATAGCCACTTGGTTCAATTGTTTTAGAATCCCATGAAACAATGAATATGGACATGAAAGGAGTCTTATGAGAGGAGTCCTATATATTGATCAAAACATTCAAGGATTCGTCACTTGGGAATCCGGTAAAGTATTCATTTAATACATTACTATACGACTATTGTATGGTAATTGACGTCGTAGAACATTCACTTCTAATTTCAATTAAATATTCTACGTAAGTTAAAATACAACTTTTTTGGATATTGTTTTTCTAATATATGCATATCTCTCCTTGATCCTACACAGCTCTCTTTCGATGTGGGAATTCTTTCTATCTTTGGTCAATTGGAAGGAAAATATAGAGAAAAGTTGAAGGAGAATTACTGCATGGTAGATAAGGGTTACAATTATTTTCCAACCAACCTACCTGGCACTGCATATTCTAAGGCACTCTTGGTAATAATAAGCAGCATATATTCTTATTTCTTAATATAATCTGACTTCTCTTCCCCCCTACTGATCAATCATGAATTCTTGATTGAAGGCAAGGAAAAGGCTAAGTGAGATTGTGAGTGAGATAATTTGTCGAAGGGAGCAGCAAATAGAACAAGCAGGTAATTAAACACAATTACACAATCCAGAAAACCAGTAATCCAACAAAACAACCCAACACTTTTAGAATCGTCTAATCCAACTCTTTTCAATACAATAACGAGAACATAGAACAAGCAGGTAATTAAACACAATAACACAGCCCAGAAGTCAAAAAAACAGAGAAAACTTTAGAATCGTCTAATACTTATTAAAATCCTAATTTAGGAGTATACTCCTAAAAGCAGAGAAAACTTTGCTGAATTTAAAATCCCTAATTCTCCTATAAATCATAATACATCAAAAATCTGACTATTACAATCCCAAATCGACAACTTAAAGGGACAGCAGAGACAAAGAGAAACAGAGACAGAGAGAGACTCACCAGTACAGGAACAGTAACGGCGGAATAATCGCCAGCCGGAGAGAGAGCACTATCTGGGCACCGTAGAGAGAGGATACGTACGCGTCGATCGATCGGGGAGATGGAGAGGGGGATGGCCGGCCGGTTTCGACTGGAGAAGATGGCCAGTGGGTTGGCCAACCGCGCGGGTCACTTGGCGCCGGAGAGAGAGAGATAGGGATATGGAGATGGAGAGAAGGGGGGACTGGCGCCGTAGAGAGAGGCCGGCCGGTTTCGACTGGAGAAGATGGCCGGTGGGTTCGCCAACTGCGCGGGTCACTGGGCGCCGGAGAGAGAGATAGGGATATGGAGATGAAGAGAGGGGCGACTGGCGGGCCGCGCGGGTAGAGGCTAGGGAAAATATATAGTGAGGGAGAAATTCATGTGAAAGTGCTTAGGTTTTCAATGCCTAGCAGTACATCATACGTATATTATTTATAGAGTATAGAGTTTGTAATTATCTTGGTATCTATATAATGACTACGTCTCTAACTCTAGGAGTAGATAATATAATATTTAAACTATATCTAATCTAGCTAATAGATATGAATTAGTCTAAGAATTATAATACAATGTAAACTCTTATGAGATAAATAAGAATTATAATACAATGTAAACTCTTATGAGATAAATATTATCTCCTTCTATATCTAGATTCCTCTTGTGGTTTATTTATTTTTTGTATATTTTTCTCTTAATCTTCCGGGTTAATCTTGGGCTTTTTTTTATTTTGATTTTTCCGTTTTTTTGTATATTTTTCTTCTCACCCATCTTTTGGGTTAATCTTGAGCTTTTGGGTTTTGTTTTTCAGGTTAATCTTGAGCTTTTGGGTATTGATTTTTGGGTTTAGTTGTATATTTTTCTCTTAATCTTTTGGGTTGAGCTTTTGGTATCGATTTTTTGTTTTGTTTTGTTTTTTGTATATATTTTTCTCTTAAATCTTCTGAGTTAATCTTGAACTTTTGGGTATTGATTTTTGGATTTTTTTTTCTTAATATTCTTGGTTAATCTTGAGCTTTTGGGTATTGAATTAACGTTGAGCTTTTGTATATTTTTCTCTTAATCTTCTAGGTTAATCTTGAGCTTTTTTTGGGTTTTGGTTTTTTGATTTTTCTTTTTTTTTTTGTATATTTTTCTCTTAATCTTCTGGGTTAATCTTGAATTCTTGGTTAATCTTGAGCTTTTGGGTATTGAATTGATGTTGAGCTTTTGTATATTTTTCTCTTAATCTTTTGGGTTAATCTTGAGCTTTTTTGGGGTATTGAATTGATGTTGAGCTTTTGTATATTTTTTTCTTAGTCTTCTGGGTTAATCTTGACCTTTTTTTGGGTTTTGATTTTTTTTATTTTTCGGTTTTTTTGTATATTTTTCTCTAGGTCAATCTTGAGCTTTTGGGTATTGATCTTTGGGTTTTGTTTTTCGGGTTAATCTTGAGCTTTTGGGTATTATTGTTGGGTTTTGTTGTATATTTTTCTCTTTATCTTCTGGGTTGAGCTTTTGAGTATTGATTTTTGGGTTTTGTTTCTCGGGTTAATTTTGAGCTTTTGGGTACTTTTTGGTATATTTTTCTCTTTATCTTTTGGGTATTGATTTTTGGGTATTGATTTTTGGGTTTTTTTTGGATTTTTTTTTTCTTAATCTTCGAGGCTAATCTTGAGCTTTTGGGTATTGAATTGATGTTGTGTTCTCTGGGTTTTAGGTTTTGTTATAGGTTAATCTTGAGCTTTTGGGGTTTTTTTTTTTTATTTTTTTTATTTTATATATATATATATATATATATATATATATATATATATATATTCGTGTTAATCTTGAGCTTTTTATGTATTGATTTTTTATGTTTTTTTTTTTTAAAAAAAAATTTTCTAATTTTTTATTTTTCTCTTATTCTTCTGCAGATGCAGCTACAAATTTTTGGTGGTTGGCTCAAAGAACAAATCCGGATTTCAATGCAACTTTTTGACTATTTTTTCTCTCCCCACGCACACACTGACACACACCCCACCTCACTTCTTTTTCTTTATATGAAGTTGGATTTTGACCCATTCACTCATACAATCTAATTTCATTTTAATATATTCATACAAGAATATCGAAGAAGAAAGAAATGGAAATGTATTGCAAATGAAAATGTATTGCATCATCATCGACCTCCTAAAATGTCTCAATATCATCAAACACCGCTTATCAGCTCTATTTATTCAAAGTTAGCATTAGGAAGAGCTAAAGACAATATGGGAAAGAGATTATTTGTAAACTGATATTAACTCCAATAGAATATATGTAAAAAAACTATCTAATCAATCTACTTCCATCTAATATTAATTGTCTACCAACACAATGTCTTCACCTAATACTCACTGAAACTACTTCATATCATTATTGAGGGAGGTTGGCTGATATGAGATTCTTAAATTTTGTTAGAAGAATGTCCAACCCATTTAAATTTTGTTCTTATGAAAATGGTTTATTTTAAAATTTCTTAAATTTGGGCAGTGCTATTTACTATTTGTTATTTGTTTTTTTAAAGATAAATATTTGGAGTACATATATGCTTAACCCATTATCGTGCCTATTGGTTTCCTGATGCATGGCAAATTGGAATATGCAATTTGTTTGCACCCGTGGTACTCCACTGCAACCCCTACATAGCAAATCCAAAAGCTACCCTCCTATATCATAGCAATAGCAATGGTTATAAGGATACGTAGATTTTTGAACAAAAAACAAAAAGAACAAAAAAAGTATTGGGAAGCCACGTTCCAGTCAAGTAGAGTCTGTATTTTTGTGGTCTCTAATAAATGATACATGACTATTTTTCAAATGATTAATATTTTTTGTTTGTTATGTCATCGCCTTTTAAAAAAAAAAAAATCAATTTAGTGTAATAATTTTGAGGATTTTAGTATTACAATCAAATTGGGGATATAGATGGATATATTTTTTTAAAAAAAACTGAAAGATAGGTTGTGATGTATAGTACCTACTCATTTGGATTATCGGCAACTTTCTTAAGTATCGATCGATAAAAATATATTTTAAGGTATCTCAAGGATTTAGAAAAGATTATTGATTATGATTTAATAATTGTATTATGGTTTTATGAATTTAGGTTGTGAAATGAATGTTGGTAACTGATTTGGTGACAAAAGAGTTTAGATGAGTTTTTTATCATGGTCAAGATTTGTTGGTGACAATAATCGTACTATAATTGAGGTTATAAAGTATGGATTTATGGATGAGAATTTCGTAGTGACAAGTAGTGAATGCCTAAGTTTTGCAGAAATAGATAAAATGAGGTATACCAAAAGATCTATAAGAATTTTGAAATTTACATTTGTGGTTTAAGAAATTTGATATTGACATGTGCGGTTTAAGGATCTTGATATATTCTATAGAATTTAATGGTTTTGAGGTGGAATTCATAAAAACCTTTGAGGTAATTCTTAGAATTTGAGGTGTTAAGTCTTATGTGATTGAGATAAACGATATTGAAGTGACGTTTAAAGTTTTGAAGATAAATTGATGCTCATAGGTTGTGAATAATAGTTAAAAGTATTGACGCATTAGTAGATATTGTATTATGATAATTAGGGGTGCAAAGGCGGGCGGTTTTTCCGCTAACCGCTTACCGCTATAACCGCCTAACCGCCTAACCGCTTTAACCGCTAACCGCCTAACCGCTATAACCGCCTAGCTGTTAGCGGTTAGCGGTTATTGGGTCTACTAACCATAACCGCTAACCGTATTTTTATATAATATATTTTTATAATTATAATTATAAAAATATTTATACATATAACATAATCACTTGATCATTAAATCACAATTTTTTTAAAAAAAATAATTAAATCACAATTTGAGTATTAATATATTAGCACTATAATTTATATAATTATATCATATAATCACTTGATCATTAAATTACAATTTTTTTAAAAAAATAATTAAATCACAATTTGAGTATTAATATATTATCACTATAATTTATATGATTATATCACATGAGATTGATCATTAAATCATTTGATTATATAATAACAAATTATACATATATAATATGACATAACTCATAAGTATATCAATTCATACTAATACAACAATTAAATATCTAGAGACTTATTTCCAATATATGTTATAAACTTATAAGTCTATATATGTTATAAGTCTATATAAGTTTACATATGTATATGAATAATATAAACGTATAATATCAATACTTAATCATATGATTCAATGACAATTCAAATATTTCATTCAAGACTTCAAGTGAATCATATTATTAATGTAGAATGATGATATGATTCGTATAATATCAAATTAAGTAATTGACATTGGATTAAACAATAACCAATGTGTTACTTATAAACACAATTTAAGTATTAATGTATTATCATTATAATTTTAGTAATTTATATATTATCACTATAATTGATATGATTATATCACATGATGACTTGATCATTAAATCATATGATTATATAATAATAAATAATGCATATATAATATGACATAACTCATAAGTCATAAGTCTACAAGTTAATCATATGATTCATGTACAATGATAATCACAATTGATTCAATTGAATTAAACAATATATTACTTATAACTACAAGTCTGCAATTTAATTAAAGCATTATTAGATACTTTAGGAATTTAGGATTTAGAAGATATTAAAAATACAAGAAAAAAAAATGAGGGTAAAAAAAAGCCCAAAAAAATAAGCTCAAAAAGCCCTAAAGAAAGCCCAGAAAGCCCAAAAGAAAAAGCCAAATTTTAAAAAAGCGGTTAGCGGGCGGTTATCTATTTCGCTAACCGCTAACCGGCAGTTAACCGCTAACCGCTAACCGTTAGGCGGTTAGCGGTTGCGGTTAGTGAAATCTACTATCCGCTAAGGCGGTTACGGTTAGCGGTTATTGCCACTAACCGCTAACCGTAACCGCCTTTACACCCCTAATGATAATTTTAGTTTTATGCCAAAGCCTTAGGTAGAATTTTCTTTACTAGGTAGAGATGATGGATTATTATTCTGGAGGTAATTTGAAGTATAGAGCTAAAAGTTGGAAGACAGTATAACACTTACAGCTCGCTTGTTTTATGAATTTTTTTTGGAAGACAGTATAACACTTACAACTCGCATGTTTTATAAATTGGGGGAAGAGATTAGTTGTCTTTTACTTAACTTTGCAGCCCACATCTTTTGACTAATTTGAAAAATTTTAGCTGTTGCCAAATGGAACCTAAATTGAATGTACCAAGGTAAACAACAAATGCTATTTAGCGTGCCCACACACACATATATGTATGCCTATATAAACATATGAGAAAGGTAAATTATTTTATGCTCGGTATATCACATAATAGATAGGAGTGGAATTTAATTATGACTTGATACAAATATAACCATTACAAGAATGAAATGTGATTCTCATAAATTGATTATCTGATTCTGGTATATGACTCATTTTACTGGATCTTGAAAATACAGATTTAGTAGACAGGCAAGAAAGGACATGGGTAAGTTTCCAAGTTGGAAGTTTCAAAACACCCATGTTATATATTCTCCCTCTTAGGTCTTGCAAGGTCAAGAAAAGAAAAAAGAGAAATTAATAGTCCTGCTATGCCTTATTTTTTATGCTTATTATTATTATTATTTTGGTATATTTTTCTCTTTTTCTTTTGGTTAATCTTGAACTTTTTGTGGGTATTGATTTTTGGGCTTGTTTGAGAGCTCCATATTTAATGAATGTTTGCTGTGAAATATGTGCAATCATCAATTATAATTTTTTAAAATTAAAATAACTGTTTTTTAAAATCATTTTAAAAATCATAAAAAAAAAAAAGTATTCCCAACTTTGAATATTATCATTATTTATTCTTCTTTGGGAAATGACATAGATTTATCATTTTAATTATTTTTCAGACTGCAATGAAGTAAGTCTCCTTTGATGAAGCTTTCTCAAATCTGTGTTTTGAAAGTAAGATTGGCAGAAATAAAGTAGACCACCAAAACGTTGTAGATCTTCAGAATTGTCGTGTGGCTTCTCGCCCAAACCCTTAGTACATTGCTTCATATGCAACAACATCATTTGTAAATATCAAACTCCTTTTGTATTGAACCTATGTTATTAATAATAAATTTTACCAAATCTGCGTGGGACTCGAGAACAAACATAACAAAACTTCAACAAAAGATTTGGAAAAAGAAGGTAAACACAAAAAATAAAACCATATCTTGCGGAAAAAAGAAGCAAACAGAGGGAGTGGGAGCAGTTGCGTGAGTTTGAAAAATGGAGAAAGAGAAGGAAAAAAAGTTTGAAAAATGGGGGAAAAAAAAAAAAAAAAAAAGGTGGTGTCCATGTACTGGTCTAGTTTGTTGGTCCGCTAAGGCCAATTATTGCACAATGTTGTGTCATGAATGAGAGTGTGGTGAGTGAGAGAGACGAAGAGATAAAAATAAAAAAATAAATAAAAAAAAAAGTAAAGAAGTGGGGTGGGGCTGCGAAGAAAATGAGGAAAGGAGAAGAAATAAGCATTATAAGATTAATTGCTATTAGCACAAAAATAAAATCAAAGCAAAAAAAAACTATACTAACAAAAAAATAAAATCCTCTATTAAATATTTATACAAATTACACAAATATAAAGATAAAAAAATAAAATAAAATTACAAAGAAAAAAAAATTAAAGCAAACAACAACAAAATAAAAACAAAAATTACTAGGGATCAAGTAGGTGGAGGATGAGGTGATTGGAGGCTCAGGGCCTTATATATATTACAGACCAAATGTTCATTGATACGAAAAAAGAAAAGAGCTGTTCCATAGCGGATGTGCTGCTCCAAGAGACTACTTCTGCAAAGAGAAAACTTAGTATGAACAGAATTATAGATATTTCAGATTGACGAGTTATCAAATGGAATATTTATTTCAAATGAGGTACCTGGCTAGAGCTTGGGCGGAAAGATGCACGACACTCCTGTACATTGACCCGGAGCTTTTCTTGCTGTTGTTGGAGACGGGCGGTAGTCTTCTCCATTTCTACCACCTTTACTCCCAGGTCCTTTCTGTATGACACCACCCGTTTTTCCAACTCATTATTTTCCTGCTTCAAATCCACGTGTTTTTGTTTGTAGTATTTGAGTAGTCGATGTAAAACCCCAACCTGATTCCTTAAGATCTTCATCTCCTCATTTTTGACACTTAGACGCCGTGCCATGTTAGAAACTGAAGCAGACCTTGGATATTGAACGCCAATGAATTATTAATAGCGTTAGCATCAGACCTATTAGCCAACAATCTGTGATCCCGTGGAGTTATGAGGCTTATGGCCACCGCCATAGCAGTCGAATCATGCAACATAACAGAATCATGAATGGTAATAGGATGATTGTCAAAGACAAAAGTTGGCTGCCATACGTCAGGGTGATCAACGGGTGTGTTAGGGTGTGCAGCAGGCACTTCAGGCTGAACAAGAAGCAAGTCAGGTTGTACATTAGGCATAACAATGGGTTGTGCTACAAGAGCACCATTTAAGTCAATGTTGTTAACGGATGATGATGATGTTGCCATGTTTAGGAGAGTAAGGAAAATATTTGAGAATAAGAAGAATTTGGGAGAGATGAAATTTTGGGAAGAATGTGCAGGGAGAATAGATGTCAGAAAACTTAGAGTTGTAAGGTATGGCAGTGCTTCAGGAAGAAGCAAGATTGTGTGTGTGTGTGTGTTTTTTTTTTTTAAAAAAAAAAAATTAACCTGAGGTAATTCGACAGTAAAAGAGCATTCGGCAGACGACCTCGGGCGACGAAGGATTTTTTTGTCAGAAAGATCCCGTTGATTTTGGATCATGTCTCCCGTCATAAATTTGACCAAAATTTGTCTCCAGAATCCTTCCTATAAAATTCAGGTCCCTTCTAAGTTAAAACACAATTCTTCTGATCAAAGTTTTCACCTATAATCTTCCTATAATATTTTCTCATGTACTGAAACTCAAATTTTCTTCGAGTTTGAGTTTCTTCTCACTTATCAAAAGAAATATGCAGCATCACAAATTGATTCATGAAACCCAACTTTCTATACTCTCATAGTAAACCATTGAAGCAAGATTATCTTTGATCATGTCCTGTATAAGCAAGATTATCCTTGATCACGCTTCTCAGGCTAAATATCTTTCTCTTCCCTTAGTGATCTTACATTACAGATGATAGAGAGCACTCGATATGTATGTCCCAAATGTCTTTGAAAGAAGTCATATACATATCATGTCTTGAAATGCTTTTCAAGCCCTTATATTTACAGCACATCAGGACTCTCTGTTCATCATCTTCTTTTTCTTGAGCTTGCAAGACCTAAGAAAGAGAATATATAATATGAGTATACATATGGACTTCCAGCTTGGAAACTTACCCAGATCCAGCTTCGCTTGCTTATCAATTTCATCCCTAGAATTCATCAAGGCACAACATGTAGTAGTCAAGAATGGATGATGATCTTACATTTTTGTAATAGATGTATTTTGATTGAGTTAGGATAATATTTACGAGTTTCTTTTGCCCATTTATGATTCGTCAAAGTATAAAGGTTGTAGTACATAAAGAATTATTTTATAAGGCTATTAGAATAACAAATTAGAGGATGATTAAATAGTGAATGATTGATTTTTAAGAAGGAAATGATGGAAGAATAAGTTAAGAATGGTATTAGAAAGATTAGATTAAGTATGATGAGTATGTGATAATAATGCTATTAATTAATTACAAATTGTTGGAGGTGTGTTTTGAGCGTCAGTGGACGTATGGCCTATGAGGATGTATGATGGTGTGTGTCGGTGTGACTACAACAGATAATTATTGAAGACAGTAAAGTGGTTAGACTAGATATATAAGTTAGTTAAGTGTGCCGTTTGTGGAAAGAAAACTACACCCCTACTGTCCCTAGCACTCTTAAGTTTAGTATAAAATAAACAGCCCCACCCTTAGAAAAATGCACTCACTTAATTATTATACTTTCACTTATTTCTTATTTTCTTTCCCCATTCATGCCAACATGTTCTCATCTTCTTCTTTTTTTTGTCTTTTTCTTTTTTCTTTTTTTTCTCCTTATTTCTTCTCTCTCCAACCCTTAGAAGGAGATCTATATATGGAAGAAAGAGATAGTGAGTGTTACTAAGAGAGATGCCGGCAGTGAGAGAAAAGATGGTATAATTATAGTTTTTCAGATTGGGTTTTCAATTTAAAAAGTGGGTTTTTTTGCCCATTTAAGATTCTTCAAGTATAAAGGTTGAAGTACAGAAAGAATTATTTTATAAGACTATTAGAATAACAAAGTAGAGGGTGATTAAATAGTGAATGATTGATTTTTAAGAAGAAAATGATGGAAGAATAAGTTAAGGGTATTAGAAAGATTAGATTAATTAAGTTTGATGAGTATATGATAATATTGCTATTAATTAATTACAAATTGTTGGAGGTGTGTTTTGAGCGTCGATAGACGTATGATATATATATATATATATATATCCACGGTGTTGTCGGTAGGAAGATAAGAAAGGAGAAAAGAATGAATAAAGTGGTGGTTGGGTTCTTGGGCTACTCAATTAGCATGCAGCAATAAAATTAAGAAATAAAAAGTTGAAGAAGCTCACGCAAGGCCGCCAAGGGACTCCATGATCATAAAGAAATAAAAAAAAAAATGACAACCTTGAAATCCGGATTTGCTCCTTGAGCCAAAATATTTATGCCACGCTGCCATGCTGGGGCTCTACTCGTAGGAGGTGCAGAAGTCTCTTAATTAATAACCCCGTTAGCCGACGCTCAAGTGATTTTTGGAAAAAAGTCGTAAGGCAAGGATGGTGCTTGAGAATTGCGAATGTTGTCATTTATTGTTCTTGTCTAATATGGAATCAGACGATGTTTTAAGCAACCTTTGTGCTTCTGAAGTAGTTTGGCCGATCTGATTTTCCTTTGACCTTTTCATTTTCATTTTCATTTTGGTTTTCTTTCTTTAAGGCTAGAGATGCAAAAGTCTCTGTCTTGTTAATTTTAATTTGATCCATTTAATTAAATGGGGTCATATTTTTCAATTTTAATCCTCTACTTTGTATCGAGTTTATGAGTGATGTCAAAAACCGTCAAATTGTCATCTCGAACAAGCAAAGGGGTATACAACTCTTCTAGGCATGATATGACCTAACCTATCCCAAAGAAGCTGAAAATAATTTTCCATAAAAAGTGCAAGCAATCTCAGGCGAGGATCATATTTGCAAGGAGTAAATTACATAGATATTGGCAAGCACTTCGGACTCTTCTCATCAAGATGTCTCTGCAAAGGTTCTCCACCAAGCTTGTTTTCATCAACCTGTTGCTCAAGCATATGCTTTATATAATAAGCACTTCTACACAAATTGATTAGTGCAAATAGAAAAGCTTACATATACAACAATTCTCACAAACAATATTGAACGCCTAAATTACACACAACTCTCTCATTCACTCTCCCAACTTTCCAAGGTAGTAAAATAAGGCTGCAGACTTGATTTGGTTGTGTCAGAATGCTACTCCAATGTGTCCCACCAATTTGGTTCTCCTGTTATATTTTTTATGTTTTCTGCATTTTGGACAGTAAGAGGCAGCTTCCTAAGGCAATGACAATTGAGCACATAAACATGTTCTAGAAGTGGCCATGTCTCTTCGTCTTTGCAAAGAGTCCTTAATTGGGGAAGCCACTCCAATTCGAATATCCGTAGGCTTGGAACAACAAGATCTGAAATGATATACTTCACAGAATGATAATTAAAGAGCTTACCTAAGCGGTCACAGTTTCGTACCTTGATTACTTCTAGACATGGCAGGGCGTGAATATTGAAGGAACCACAGGAAATAAGATATGTCATTTGAGAACACCGCTCCACTTCTATTAATTTAAGTTTAAGGAATCTTACCCCATGATGGCCAAGCAGTGCTGAAATGCTTTTTACTTCCTTCATGCGTTGGAGATAAAGTTCCTCTAGGTTTGGCAGTAGATCATAGTTGTGGGCAGCACATCCTTTTTGCCACACACGGCCATTACATCCCCGAATAGTAATAGATTTTAAACTAGTAAAGTAGCCAAAACTATTAATGACCAAGTCTCCTGGACAATTATATAACTCGAGAAAAATTGCATTACTCAACAATGGCCTAATCCCTTCTTCTGAATCAAGATTAAGATTGGCGATAGACACCATCCTTTTTTCATTTCTAGTTGATAAGAATGTTCTTGATAGGCGGTTGGAAAAGTTGAACTGTCTTAATCTGTTTATCCAGTAAAGATCTTTGGAGCTGAAATATGGGATTCCCTCCAATATGATGCAGAGGATAAGTAGCCACTCAAGGCATTTTAGCTCTTCAAAACATGCCATTTCCTCTTGTACATGATCTCTCTTCACATTGAAACGCTATCCATTGAGTGTCATATCTAGCACCTCTAAACAAGACAACTGAGATATAATTTCAGCTTGAATGGTTTTTAGGTGGTGAGTGTAGGATATGTTCAGTTGCTCAAGTTTTCAATCCCTCTTGGCAATTCTCTGATATGAGTGGTAGAGAGGTCAAGCACTTGAAGTCTATTAAGCCCTTCTAGTGGTGGTAACTATTCAAGATTCAAGCAATCCCCTAAAAGAAGAGCACGAAGTTTACCAAGTTGAAGTAAAGAAAGAGGCATTGAGCCGATGCAGGTCCACTCATATTCAGGACCCTAAGTGCTTCAAATCCTTGAAGAAACCTCTCAAGAATTGTGTCAAGGGGAAGATTACGCTGTAGCAGCAAAGTGGAGATCTCTAGACATTGTACCACACAATCTGGTAGCCTTATTATCTTGTTATTCATGAACGAAACTCTTTTTGGGAGAATTTGATAACTCGACGACTGGCATCTCGTTCAAGCCAATTCCTGATTGAACAAGGGATTTACATCCATCCTCAGATGATAATGCAATCCATATAGCAACATCATGCACAACGTCATGCATCTTTACAGTGCCCTCATGGGCACCATCTTCTAACAAACAAGAATCTTTCAGATTTTCAATCAAATTAATTACTTTATTGAGTGAATCCTCATAGTTTTCTTGCTCATCTAGCAAACCTTCTACTAGCCAGCATTGTGCGAGTTCACTTATTTCAATTAAGAAGTCCTTAAAAAACTAAGAGTAATACAAGAGACAATATTTTACTTTTTTACCTTCTAAGGAGTCGCAACTCCACTTCAATGACTTATAGATGTTGTCCTCGATGTGTGGTGGACAAGACACTGATCTTTGCAATTCATTTAAGGCATGCTTCCACAGTTCAACCTTTGTCTTTTCTCTCATAGTAGCTCCCATGGTGATGAGGCCAAAGGCAATCCGCAACATTCTCTAGCAACTGCTTTTGCAAATGGTCTAATGTGTTCCAAACTGACCACTTTCCCTACATTTCTACTGAACAATCGCCAAGCTTCTTTATCATTTAAAACAACCACTTTAACTTGAACATCGGTCATCATGTGCCTACAAACATCCAAAAATCGAGTTGTCAATATGATCTTAGAACCCTTATGATCTTCATGCTATGGGACACCCAACTTGTCCAAATCATTTTTCTCCCAAACATCATCTAGAATGAGCAGAAATTTTTCCTCCTTAAGTCTTTCATGAAGTCGAATAGCCAATCTCTCTGTACTTTCTTCCACTTTTGTTTCCAAATTCAATCTCTAAGCTATTTCTGTTTGGACTTTTTTCATGTCCAAATTCTAGGAAATAGTAACCATATGATGATGCCAAAAGGCTGCTTTGAAGAAATACTCTTGAGTTGATTGTTCAAGTTTCTAACCAAAGTAGTCTTGCCTACTCCTCCCATACCCCAAATACCGATACTCCGGACTTCATCATCAGACAATAAAGTCATAATTTCTGCTAACGTCTTTGATGCTGTTGATTGATCTTGAATTGTTGGTCTAGGAATGTGCTCCACTGCTCTGGGCGTTGAATGATTGACAACCACAACAGCAAAATATGAGCTCCCAGCTTTTAAGAGGACTTCAATTCTTCAGCTTTTCTACCACTTCCCTGCTTATTCTATACCATTTTCTGCAATTTAAGGACTGTCCAGAAAACTTTAGTGCTTGAATCTGATTGACTTTAAGCTGAAGCTCTTCAACCTCTTTAAGCCACTCATAACTTGAGTTCTCACTACTTTTCCTTGTTTCTCAGCTAATTCTATGTCCATTTTCACTTCATCTTTGACAGCCAAGAGGCCTTTCATCTTCTTTTCCAAAATGTCAAGGTTTGATTGGAGTTTGACATTGTCCTTGACCCCAAAATAGATGGAGCCACAAAGAACCCGGCCAGTTGCTACCTCCACTCCACCAACAACCGAAGCCACCACTTCCATGACTACCGTTTTGCTATTTGAGATGCCACAAACTTAACAAATTCACAGCCCAAGAACTGCAGAAGAACATAAAGTCAGATAAAGAAAGAAAAAAATAATTAATTTTTAGAAAATATTATATTTACTCCCAAAATAAATGTACCATTTCAATTTAGTCCCTGGTATATTAATTCTCACAACTTTTTTAACAGTTTTAATTATTTTTTGAACTTCACAAAACAAATTGTCTAAACCCAAAACCATTCACTAATTTATTACCTTTTTTAATTTTTTTTTAATAAAATAAAAAAAATAATTAAAAAAATCAAATCTTTAAAAACAAAAACAATTTAAACAAAATAAATAAATAAATAATAATTAAAGAGTAGACAATAGTGAGGTTACCACTCCCAATTGCCTATGAAAGTGGCCCGCAAGTCGCCCCATGGGTGTAGGGGTGCGACCAAGCCACCCCAACACCCATGGGGCTCCAGCCACCCCATGGGGGGATTGGGGGTTGGTTGGGTGCCACCCATAGAGAGTTGGAGTTAGTCAATTTTGAATGGAAAACCAATGGAATGATCTATTGTACATTTTCAATAAACATAAACTATTAAAACTAAAAGAAAAATATTTGAATTCTCATCTGTTTTCGCATGTTGACTTAGAGATTTATATAAAAAATTATCATTTTTTTTTTTTTGGGGATGATCTAGCTTATGCATGTGCTGTATACCACAACACATCTCAAAAATGAAGGATGCAGATTTAACCAAAGCCCACCTCTCTTTTTGTCTTTTATTCTTAGTACTCTACGTACTCTTTCTCTACATTTTTCTTATTGCCTAAACCCACATATAATAACGCATTCAAATCATTAAAGCCTCAAAGGGTAGCCATAAATACTGTAATGATGCAGAAGCTGAGTCTGAAAGACAAGTCGGTAAAAAAGAAAAAGAAGAAGAAGAAGCCGTGAAAAAAGAAAAAGAAGAAGAAGAAGCCGTGTCGTTGTTGTTGTAGCAGTAATTGTCGTTGTTGTTGTAGCAGTAATTGTTGTTGTTGTTGTTCATTGTAGAGGAGCAAGAATGATTTATTGTGATAACAAGAAATCAAGGAAATCTTTCTTTTAATTTTAATTATAAATTGGTGAACTTTTCTTGTTTGGAAGCGAAGGAGAAGGAGAAACATGAACAAGGATCCAACTTCCTTCACCAGAGGCATTTTTAGACTGAGCTTCTGCATCAATCTATAGGTCACTATTTATGGCTACAAAATTAGAGGATTATGGTTAAAGAGTTTGACCCATTTAATTAAATTAGTTATATTGTAATTGATCTATATCAGTGGCAGAACCAAGATTTTGGTTCAGAGGGGTCGACAGAGTTTTCCTTCAAACTAGGTTCGAGGAACTTCTTCCAACTCAATCTATAAAAATGACATGTGTCATTTGAAAATGTGAGATGCATATGTTTTTCTTTTTTCTTTTTTTATAATAGGGACAAAGTTGAAATAAATAATATTAAAAATTCTTGTGCATCTCACATGTTATTAAAAAAATGGATACATGTCATTTTTATAGACTGGGTTGAAGGAAGTTCCTCCAACCTAGTTTGGAGGAAAACTTTGTCATAAAAATATTAAAAAATATAGTTAACAAAATAAATAAATAATTAATTATTGTTTAAAACATATAAATGTAAATTATAATTTATTTTTGCTCTTTATATTCATAAGCAAATAATCTATTTTGACCAATTTAAATATAAAAGTGCACATAGACATTTTGTTATTTAATAATAAATTAGTGTAAAACATTGATTACATACTTCTAAGAAAAAATAATTAAACACTTTATTTGAATTGTTTAATGGCTTGAAGAAGAAAAATTTGGCTGATTGAATTTGCAAATCACAAATTTGAAATCGCCAAATCGCAACACAGTTTATGAGTTTAGGTTTTATTTTATATATATTTAATATGTGTCGATTGTTAACATGTTAAACTCAACTCAACTCAACTCAACTATTAAGGTATAATTTCCATTTCCCCTTTCCCATAAAAAAAAAAAAATTGGGGTTGCCCCCTCTCAAAGCCTCGTAGCTCCGCTAGTGATCTATATAGTCTTAATTATGTACATGTCGTCTCGATACAATTTGAACCCGACACGCGTATGTGAATTATCACGTGCGTTTAATTACTCCTCCCAAAACAAAAAGAAAAGAGGTGGGATTTAGTTTAATCTGGACCTTGATTTTTTTCACAGGTGATAAGAGATGTACAATTGTATTAACTGTGGAAGAAGAGGGAATTAGGATCCTCTCCAGTTCATTTGAATTGGATAATATAGAAAAAAAAATATAAAATGACCCCTCAAACTACCAGCTATTTGCAAATTAACCCTTTAATGTTCAAAATATAATAAAGTAGCACTCTAAACTATCAGTCAGTTGTAATTTGACCACTCAATTAGTCAGCACCGTTAAAATGGATGAAAAATACAAAACAACATTGTTTTGTTGAGGTTAAGTTACTAAAATGCCTTTTTTAGGGAAAAAAAAATCAATTTAAAAAAAGCTCACAAACGTTGTGTTGCTTGAAAAAAAAATCCAGTCCAGCAGCTTCCTCACTTCGTCTTCTTCGTTAGTTCACCCTTCCAGTTCGCATAGGTGCGAGAAAGGAGTGCACAAAATTGGAGAACCATAAATGAGTTTTGTCCTATTGTGATTTTCATGATCGCTTTCGTCTTCTTCTGAAATGGGGGGTTCACACATCGCCTCCTTTCCATATCTAAACCCAAATGCAGAACCCATCATACTGTGATTTTCATGGTGGGTTTCTTCTACAATGGGGTTTCGTCTTCTTTTGCAAAATTTGACTACGATTTGTCCAAACTCCTCTCATGTAGCAGTTGATCCAAACTTCTCTCGTCCGAAACCCCACCTCAAATTTCTCAAGTTGATAGTTGTTTTGATTTGCTTGTATGAAAGAGGATTTAGTGGTGTGATTTTTGCTGGTTTGATTTATTGGAGAGGATTTGTGTGAATGAAGATTTGCTGGAATGATTTTTGTGGGACATACTGAAGAAATTAAAAAAAAAAAAAAAAAAAAAAAAGGGAAAATAAAACACAAAAAAAAAATTAATTTTTTTTTTTTCAAAAATGGCATTTTAGTAACTTAACCTCAAAAAAACGACGGTGTTTTTCATTTTTCATCTATTTTGACGGTGCTGACTAACAGAGTGGCTAAATTGTAACTGGTTGGTAGTTTGGAGGGCTACTTTATTACATTTTGAATATTGGGGGGCTAAATTACAAATGACCGGTAGTTTGGGGGGCCATTTTATATTTTTCCTAGATAATATCCAATTAGTTATATTAGAGAAATATTTTTGTCCACTCAAAAAGTGAAATGACAAAAATACCTTTCAAATATAACTAACTAGATATTATCCCATTCAAATGAACTGGAGATGATCGTGTTGGGCTTAGCAAATAAATGCTAATAAATGATGCAAGGATCTTGAGAAGATGTGGGGGCTACATGATCTTTGCTTTCATTAAACTAAAGACTATATAAGATCCAAAATATTCATTTATTTTTTTTCATTTTTCTAAGCAACCAAATACAATATCAGAATAAGAACAAAACCCAAATCAAGGAAAACTTGAAAACAATCACAAAAAGATCTTAAAAAATATCAAGGTGCCGATCCAGTACTTCTTGATGATATCAGGGGGGGACTGGTGGAGCGGATCGGCTGCAAGAGTAGGCTAGTGGATTGGAAGAGATGGATGCAGAAGAGAGAAAGTGAGAAACCCTAAAGAAAATGATGGGTTATACGTTGCATGCGGATGATATGAGGACATTACCGTTTTTTTGTTTTTTTTTTTTTGTGTTTTCCTAATTGGATGAGGACATTACTTAAATGGCTTAACTTGGCTTCGCAACCTCAATCTAATCTTATGGTCTTCTTTTCCATTTGAAAAAGGACAAAAAATTCTTTAAATCTAGTTTAACAAGAGTTTGTTTGGAATTGCATTTGAGAAATACAGCTTTTAAGTAAAAAAAACACTTTTTGACAAAAGCTTTATTTTTAAGTTACTGCCAAAAGTGCGTTTTGACTATTTTTAGGCTTTTTAGACCCTTAAAAGTGATTTCAATATTTTTTACTAAATGAGTATGTTTTTTTCTTCAAACAGACTTTTTGAGTGTTAAACGCACTTTTAGGCCCTTAAACGCACATCCAAACAGGTTCTAAGTGTTAAGTGTCATCTCTCACATGTTTTCTTTAGTATTTTTAACAGCTATTTATTGTCATTTCACTAACCCAAGAACCCAAACATTGATTTTTTAGAAACCCAAACGTATTGAATGCCACTTGTCATTTATTAGAATAGGTTGAAGGAAATTTCCTCCAAACCATTTTAGAGGAAATTTGTGTGCAGAAAGAAATGATATTTGGTAAACTCTTATACTACTGTCATATAACTATGATAATGTGGCAGTGAAAATCAGTCATTGAATCAATGCTGGCTTATAAAATGAAAAAAAATAAGTGACTGATTTTTATTACCACATGACCACCATAATTGTATGATAATAGTATGAGAATCTACTAAATATTACTTATCTTTTCATTTGGCTAAAGACAGAAAATAAGAACATGGAGTTTCTCACTAAGCCACGTGTCCATGCTTTTGCATGCCAAACAGTCCTCACTGCTTAATTTATGGCCATGCAATTTTGCAGTGAAACAGGTTTTTTTTTTTTTTTTAATATTTAAAAAGCATCTAGTATGAGAATATGTTTTTAAAAAATAGCGTGAGGTGTATTTTTTAAAAAAAGTATGATTTTAAAAGTTAAATTACAATTTTACCAAATGTTTAAATGAATTTTCAAAATAGAGTTTTCAATTTATATACTTGAAATCACAATTTTTTTAAATCACACATTTTTGAAATGAATCTGCAAACTAAACAGACCCTGCGTTGGTGTTGCCGTAGGAAAATATTATGTCTGGTATGGTTTAGATGGTTGTTGGGATTAATGGGTACTTAATTTGTAGTTTTAGGAATCTATTAATTGATTATATGAGGTTTTAATTTTTTAAGTCATGAACCAAGAGGCTGTATTAGGCTATTAGCGGCTCAATTTTCTTACTGACTGTAAGATATGTGCGTAGTTTTTCTTATGGTGTGATAGCGGATATTTTTTATTGGAATAGTTCTATTCAGTAGATTATTGTACACTTAGATGATGTAGCAGTAAAAATTAACTTTTAGATCATTATTTCGTTTTTATTTTTTATTTTTATTTTTATGAGGGTCGATTCAATGGCCGAGTTTTAGGGTAGTTTAGGGTGTAGTGGGTCTATGTTATTTAGTAATTTAATAGAAAGAACATGAAGGATAGGTGTTTCCAGCCCTAAATGAAACTGGTTTAGTGAGATTTTCTTCCATTTTAAGTTTGGATCACATAATAAAGTTTCTAAATGTTAATTGACAAATGACATTTTTACCTGGACCTGCACAAAGGACAATTTTTAGATTTTACCAAGACTTTGGACTAGTGCTTTTCAAACAAAGGACCTTTTTTTTTTACCATTATAATGCGAGGTTAAATTGGACTTAAGGATGCAAGAATTCGGCCATATATAAAAAAGGGGTTTGGGTTATACTCAATGAGTAAAAACATGCTTAGTGAGTTTATGAAGCATGATGTTTGCTGAAATTTCTAGGAGGGAAATTGTTCAACTTTGAAGGAGACCCACTACTTGACCCATCTCTATACTTTATATTTTAGGAGCACTGCAATAATGCACTCTGACCCGACTTTGATTTCTGCTTCGGTGTGAATCATTTGTGTCAATTCTTTCATACTCCTAAAGTGGGAAAGCTCACACATGATCCTAGAAACATTAATAGGGGTGAAAATGTAGTTACGATTAGCGGTTATTAACTAAAACTGCTAACTGTAACTGCCTCTGCTAACCGCCTAGGCAGTTAACCGGCAGTTAACGGTTAGTGCGGTTAGCAGTAACCGCCCGCCTTTTCACCCCTACATATTAATGATTGGCCTAAAGAGTATTAAAATTTAATAAATATTCACAAGATTTATAATGCAATAAACCGGTAGGCAGAATGCCATCAATGCTACAAAATCTCATTAGAAAACAAAACTCATGTAACTTTCTCTATACGAATCTGGTAAATAGTCTAAAAGCATCTTTGCTCTATTGTTTTTCTAACAATATGAACATTTGTCAAAGAGCTCCTTCAAAAAAGAATCTAACTAGAATAAGAAAACAATTTCATAAATCTTTGTTCTTCTCCTTATTTATCAGTTACTCTATATTTACTTCATATAGATCCTGAAGAAGCTTGCTCGATGAAGAATGGTCTCGGGTCTCATCCTTACTGTGGACAGAAATGGAGGAATCAATCCAAGGCCCAGTCATTGAAATTTCTCTCTGCATTGGACTATCTTGTGAAAATGTAGAGAATTGTGTTTGGCTGTCTTGTGATAATTTCCCAAAGGCTTTGAACCTTGCATCCGGGTTTGTTTCACTGCGCTTGATTATTGGAGCTTGGACTGCAATTTTTCCTTCAATCATACTTACTACAGAAGACATTGATGGTCTGAGAGTGGGAGAGGGGTTGGTGCATAAGAGAGCCAAATTGAGCATTCTCAATGCCTCTGCGGAGAAGTAGCTTGAACCAAGCTTTGGATCCACAAGCTCTAGCAGGTTTCCTTGCTCTTCTAGGACATAGGCCTTCAATCACATGTAAAAGAAGCAAAGCAAAAAAAGTCATGATCTTATGCATTCTTGCCAAGTTAGAGACGATAAAACGCATGAGAGATTATCTGGGTACAAAAAGCTACAAAAATTTAACACCAAATATGTCAGAGAAAGGAGGTTTTAGGAGTTTGCCTGATGAGAGATCCCACATTGAAACAACAACATTAAATTTTTGTGTAAACTTCATTTTGGCAAGTTGTTTTTGTCCCACTAAAATGAATTTTATTTATGTTGTTTCTTGAAAAGCTCCTTTTCATGATTTTGGGAGTTCTAATGAACAAAATAAAAATACCCTTTTCTGTACGTGCCCTGGACTTTTATATAAGTGATATAAATCTACAAATCCTACCTTAGTAAAATAGAAAATTTCAACCTGATGCATTGTAAACTACATATAACAGTTAGAAGTGTAGACAAAAAAGATCCTTTAGAAAAGGAAGAATGTCCCAAATATAGCTTACCCAGTCCAGCAGATAAACAAACTCCTCCTTTGGTCTGTAATTTGTGTTGCTTTTCCCACTAACAAGCTCCAAAGCAACTACTCTAAAGCTGTAAACATCTGCTTTGTCAGTCAAGTAACCCCTCATTGTGTATTCAGGAGCCATATGACCACTGAAAAAAAAAAAAAAAAAAAAAAAAAAACAGACAGCATTAGAACAGTGAGTACATGTGTCATAGGCATTCATCAATGCGAGCTAAGACACTCTTCTAATACCCATTAAAAAGCATCTAAAAGATATGCTACATATAAGGTTTTCTGCTCACAGATTAGCCACTGTATATAAATGACACTGCAACCCCTTACCGTCACTGCTGTGAATGTCGATATGAAAAAAGTTCAGGGTCTAAACAGAATATGATGCTTCTATGAAAATCTGATGCACAATAGTCATAGTTGGTATATTATGTCTTTTTTTCCTCTATTACGGTGCCCATGTTAATAATTAGCTAAATGAGGGGGAAGATATATATATAGATGGAGAGAGAGAGAGAGAAGTCACATTGTTCCAGCAATTCGTGTGCTGATATGCGTGTTCTCTTCTTCATGAAGTTTAGCTAAACCAAAGTCGGATATCTTTGCATTTAGATCCTTATCAAGGAGCACATTTGTAGCCTTTATGTCTCTGTGAACGATTTTCAACTATGATTCCTCATGAAGATAAGCTAGTCCCCTTGCTATTCCCAAGCATATCTTCTTCCTTGTTGGCGAATCCAAGTGTGGCGGGTTTTCCTCACGACCTAAATTGGGAACCAAGAGAGAGAAAGAGAGTTTTCTGCTATTAGCCTTACACTTGAAATATGTAAAAAGGAGGATGTTAGTTAAGGATTTACCAAAGGTTGCACGGGCAAGACTATTGTTTTCCATGTACTCATATATCAGTAACAACTGGTTTCCTTCGATACAACATCCAAAAAGCCTCATAAGATTTGGGTGTTGTAATGCAGAAATCATGCCTATCTCATAATTGACAAATTCACGGTTCCCTTGCTTTGATTTGGCGGATAGCTGCTAAACAGTAATTTCAGCACCACCTGATAGTCCACTCTAAGACCAAGAAAATCAATTTTCAGAATCATATTTTAGGTATGATTTTTCAATGACTAATTATACTTATCTTGCACTAGTGCTTTAACCGGTGACATGGCAAAAGCCTTGCAAGTGGTTACACTTACCAAAGCTAAAAACCAATAATCCATAATTACCTTGTAAACAGGCCCAAAGCCTCGTTTGGCTATCTTATTTGCAGGGTCAAAGTTACTGGTGGCAGCTTTAATTTGTCTTAAAGTAAAATAACTTGTTTATAAATCTAGCCCACGTAGTTCGGTCGTAAAAAGAGAAAAGAAATTAAAATTTTTTGGAAAGAGAGTAAAAAAAAAAAAAAAAAAAATCCATAGGATGTTTCTCTACAGGGTACACGGACAAGAACACACACCCATACAAAAGAGACGCTTTGTCTTTCGAGTGGGCCGTTACAATGATAAAACAAAAATACACTTCATTCCGCATTTTTGTCCTGCATTGCTTTTTCATTATCTTCTACACGAATTGTTAGGATTATATGCCCTCAAAACCCAATTTTATGGATTTAATGAATTTATTATTTGATAATAAATTTTATGTTCACTTGCATAATTATTATGGGTAATTAAATGTGACATGAGATGTCTTGTATAGATTTTGTTTGGGTAACATTGTGGAAAAATCATACTGGCAGCTAATGAACCAAAGGCGGGGGAGGGATGATTTTTCAGTTCTTTGTAAACCCAAAATTGCTCTTGGCTGTGGATATTAACTAATTATCATACCACTAAAGTCTACAGTTGTTGTACTGTTATAAGATAGGATGATTTACTCTATCATCGAGGTAGTTACCTTAAGCAGACAAGTGGTGCAATGCAACAAGTACATAGACTGAGTTGGATCTAATATCAAGAACACCTCATGGAGTGATCAGCGCCAGCTCAAAGGTTGTTCTGTCACAATATGCTTATTGTCCTTAGACCTGAGAGGTTTATACAGTTTATTTATTGTACATATAAACTTTGACGATGTCAACCGTTTATGTCCCATAAAGGGCTATATATGGACATTTTTTTTTTTTTTTTTGTAATTATATATGGACATGTTGGGTTGTGTGTATAATGAGTAGAATATGTAGATACTCAATAAGGAATCCACCAGTCTCTCAATGCAAAGAGAGTAAATTCAGCTGATTTCATATGGGACTTGGACTAAAAAGAAAACCGACCGGCCGGTGAGACTTTTTCAAAATAATTTTATATGTATAAAAATATCTAATATATATTTAGTGTATTGAAAACTTTTTTTGAAGTCCAACAAATTTATGAAATTAAGATAATGAAGGTCACATGAGCTTGAGACTTGACAGTGATATTAATCCATTCCTAGTGGCTCGTGTGAAATATAGTGTGGTGGAAGAAAAATGCGTGAAAATCGTAGATAAAGGGACCTCACTTGTAATTCTCTAATCTTCAGGAGTTAATTGTGAAACTTGCCAAACGACCCCAAATAACACTTAGAGGGGGATGAATAGGTATTTTCTTGACGGTCAGAATAATCACTAGAAATTTAAATATATCAACCACACACAAGATCATCAAATATCAACAAAGTATAAAATAAAATAGACACGGGAATTTGGTGAGGAAGTGGAAACCCTTTGAAAAAAATTTCAAAAGTAAAAGGGAAAACTACACTTACCACCTCTGATTTTTCATCACTTTTGTAATCATACCCTTAAACATTAAAAAGTGTAATTGTAGAGTTATCATTTTTTAGAAGTTTGCAATGTTAACTATTTTGTCCAAATTCAACGTTAAATCCTAATGGAGGAAGTGAAATCCCCAAAATACCCAATTCCAAATTCAAGGTATTTTTGTATTTTAATATATATCTTAAAGGTATTTTGGGGATTTCACTTATCAACCACTTAATTTAATGCTGAATTTTGACAGAAGAGTTCACACTGCAAACTTCTAAAGGATAGTAAGCCTAAATTGACACTTTTTAAGGGTATGATTACAAAAGTGATGAAAAATCAAAAGTAAGAAGTAAAATTTTCCCAAAGTAAAACCACTTCGAAGGCAGCCAACCCTAAAAAACTTATCAACTATATATAGATCGAAGAACAATTTACAATTGGTTTATACTTACAAAAGCTTTAAAGTAAAAACCTGATGTGTACCCTAACAAGAGACTTGTTTGTCTTTTACCGCAATAGCTCCAAAACTCTCACCATTTTCTATCAAGCTTCCCTTGCAACCCAAAACCCTGATGACTGAACGTTTGATTTGTGTAGTTTAATAGGAGATGTTAGAGAATGAAGGCATAGGGATACAAAATCTCTCCAAGAACACAAAATAATGGCATCAGGGTCTGTTGAAAATTGTGACTTATATAGACATTGGAAAAACAAAGGTTTAAGGTGCAAGTTGGTTTTGCAAAATTAGTGTGTGAGGTCGCAGCTTTCGAATGGGTTAATGATGTGTTCAAACGCATGCTACGGTTTCACAGTTTTATTGTTGGTGGCATTCAAACATCTTGCGACCAGGTGTCTCGGATCTAGCTCAATAACCATTTTGTTCAAACATCTGTCGAACGATCTTGCAATTGGACATCTTTGTGGCTCCTTATGAAACACCTCTGTTCGAATGGCCTTCGAACGAGCCTTTCAAGAGCTTGAATTTTCAAACCTTGAAGACCTTCATCGAAACGTCTTTCAATTCGAACTGTAATCAAAAGCTCTTAGATCTCAATTCTTGAAGTTCTTGAAGAAAGCATTCTAAGGCTATCAAACGGACTTACAATCAAACTTCTCGAATAGTCAAACAGAAACTTGAAAACATGCCTCGTTCGAACACCCTTCAAATGGGGTTAAAAACTACAACTTCTATTTTTCAAGTTTACCAAAGTCTTTGAACACCAATTGAAGTACCAAACCTTTAAACTTAGATTTACAATTAAACTAGTTTTGACACTTTAAGGTGATTTAACATGGTATTTGAGCCAAAGGTCCTGAGTTCAAACCTTGACTCCGTCAAATGAAGCCCGCCATTTAAATTAATATTTCATGTGTTGGGTCCCACCTATTAAAAAAGGAGTTTGAGCTCACACGTGAGGGGGGTGTTAAAGTAATGATTAAGTGATTAAATTTATCTCTTCCTATTAACTTAATCATTTCTTTAACACTCCCTCTCATGTGTGAGCTCAAATTATCTTTTTAATAGGATGCAGATTTGACAATTTGCCTTTGCTCCCCACAAGTGGTACTTGAATTCTTCACCTACACCTCCCCATAATTCAAATGGGGAGTGAAGACAAATTGTGGTGGCTTCCCTCCAAACAAGGTATGTTTAAGGTTAAAGATTTCTTTGGAGCCCTGTCCAATGTTGAAGGTAGCTGTTTTTCTTGGAAGAGTGTGTGGTGAACCAAGGCTCCCCAAGGGCGTCTTTCTTTGTGTGGTCGGCGACGCTCGGGAAAATACTTACTCTAGATATAATCTCTAGAAGAGGCAGGTGATTGTCATTAATAGATGCTGCATGTGCAAGAAAGATGGAGAGTCAGTCAATCATTTACTCCTTCATTGTGATTTTACTCATGCTTTGTGGAGTGATATCTTCAGCCGGCTTGGGCTGGTATGGGTCATGCCTAGACATGTTTTTGACCTATGTGCTTGCTGGTGTTCCACCGGTAGGACAAGGAGTGCTATGGTTTGGAAAATGGTACCTATTTGTACTTTCTAGACGATATGGCGGGAGAGGAACAATAGGCATTTCGAGGATTTGGAAAGCTCTATGGAAGATATTTTAGCCTCATTGTTGCATTCTTTGTAGTTGTGGACTGTGGCTTATCTTGCCTTGGTGTCAATTAGCTATTCGAACCTTCTTACTCGCTTCTCTTTTTCTAGTTAGGTGTCCCTCTTGTATATATCCAGTGTACTGTTGGGGCGCTTTACGCTTTTTAATAAAACATTATTATTACTTATCAAAAAAACTTTTGAAATAACTGGTGATTTAACAAACACTGAATTTTCTAACATAAAACCTAACAATTTGAAATGCATTGATGGACATTATTGAAATTTGAAGAATTCCAAATTCTATTGTAGAGAATTAAGGATTTTTTATTAGAAAGAATTTCCAAGTTAAGTCAATAGTATTTTTTAAAGAGAAGTTGACTAATCCTACGATGGAGGATTGAGATCCCTAAGGATGCCACGTCATACACTCTCTCTAGGGGCTTTTCTAAACACTTATGACGTAAAAGTTGACTATCATAACTATTTGTGATATTGTAGTAGTCTGCAAAACCAAAAACAGAAAATCTAAGAGTTATAGTTTAGTTATAGTCTTTTTCTTTTTTTTTTTTAAAAAAAAATGTTAAGGTTATATTTGTTTTTTGCTAATCTTGGGGATTTGTTTTCACTTGAAAGTTTGGAGATGACATTATCATTAATTGAGGAGTAGTTTTTCCTAAAATTTGATAATTGTTATATGTGGATATTATCAATTGAGCGATAGTTTAAAGATGAAGAGTTCTACCAAAATTTAATACCTTTCATAGTAGTATTGCTTTGCTAGGACTAAAATTGAAGCGCTAAGAAGATCTTTATCAAAAATCGATACCTTGCTTCGCCCGCACTTGAAATTGAAGGCTTTTAAAGGAGAGGTGGTAAGGGATTGTTTGGTAATGCTGTTTAGATTGAATTTTTATTTATTTATTTATTTTGAAAACCTTCTATTTTTTATAAATAGAAAACACTTTGCAAAATTTGAAAAACCATTTTTTGAAAGACCTCATATACAATACATTTTTCAAATTTGAAGCCAAATAAACACATGCCCACCTTTCACCCAAATATAGATATCCCAAGTCTCGTAATTACCATTACTATTGTTATAATTAGAATTTCAATATCTTCTATACAAGATTTGAACCTAAAATTGACACCTCAATCATTATTCTATGAACTAACCTAAAATTTAATACCTTTCGTAGTAGTATTGCTGTGCTAGGACTGAAATTGAAGGGCTTTAATTTAATGAAAGAATATCTTTACCAAAAATCGATGGCTTTAATTTAATGAAAGAATATCTTTACCAAAAATCGATTCCTTGCTTTGCTAGCACTTGAAATTGAAGGCTTTCAAAGGAGAGAAGGAGCTAAGGGCTTCTTCGGTAACGCTGTTTGGATGGATTTTTTTTTTGATTGTAATATAAAAGTGAAAGTTGTTTTGAGTATTTTGTGTATTGAGTTGTTTGTTAATGCTCTTAATTTTTGGTTAAAAAACAAAAACTGTCTTAAAAAGTGTTTACCAAACAAGCTCTAATTAATTAAGGAAATGTTGATTTGCATGGTTACATTATTTCAATTGTATAATAGTCTACTAAATAAAATTATTATTATACAAAACATGTGAACATTATTGACATCATATAATGCACAAATTTTAATTCAGGACGATAAAATGAAATAGTATGGAAATGATCATTTTCCTTGCTTTGCGGCTTGATTAACTCCCACAGGGACACAGACAAATTGCTCTCTCCCTATTCGCAGTCTATCTGTCAGAGTTTATTGAGGTAAACTTTCCTCTCCCTGGGCTTTCATTTCCCTTTTCTTGATGCAGATTTGCTGTTGTTTGTAAGTCGATGGGTGGTCTGGTGGCCATGGTGGAATGGGGAAAATGAGTGAGTTGTTGACACAAGTAGTTTCGCATAGGCCGGATTGGGTCGTTTTGTCCCTTATTTTCGCAACTTTTAATCATGATATCTTTATCTATTTATCCTGCACTTTCTCTTTTTTATTCAATTGTTTCTCTTCTTTTAATATATATATATATATATATATATATATATATGAGAAATGATAAAAAATTATTTTCTATTTCATCTTTCACCGTACAGTGAATAGGTGAATTTATATATCATTAAATTTGTGTGTTCCATGAATTCCATAGTGAACTTGCAAAAGAAATAGTTAGAGCAACTCACAATAGTTTAGCCATTTTTCAATACAAAATGGCTAACCAAAATCTCCTTACCTTAGTTTAGCTAACCAATTTCCAAAACCTCATCCATCAACTTCTCTAAAATTTTCTCTATTTTATCAAAATAATATTTATTTTTCATTTTAATTAAAAAACCATTCCCATGAAAAAAATACCAAATTAAACACCACAAGTTTTCCTTCTTTAAAAAAAAAAACAGATCTACCACATTATCACTTCAATATTTTTAATTTTTCTTTAATTAATTGCATCTCATACGTAGTAATGATGTTATATGTTAAGAACTCGGGCCACCATGAAATGATCTCATATGTTTAGTACTCTCATACGATTGTCATACAACTATGATGGTGTGGCAATTAATATCAACTATTGATTTTTTTTCTTTTCACAAGCCCCTTTTGATCTAAATGTTGATTTTCACTGCCACGTCATTATAATTATATGACAGTCATATAAGAGTATACTAAATAGCATTACTCTACAAATCTAGAGAATTCTTATTTAAAATATCTTGGCTTAAAAAGGGACCAATGGATGAAAAAAAATCGGTGTTTTGTGTGGTGGTAAGAGAGAGAGAGAGAGAGAGAGCAAAAGAGTTAATTAGAGAAGAAGATAAAGTGAAAATGTGCTTCGTTGGAGAGAGAGAAAAATGAAAAGAAAAAGATTAGAGAGAGAGAGAGAAAAGAAGAAGAAGATGAAGGGGAAAAGAGCTTTGTTGGAGAGAGAGAAAAATGAAAAGAGAAAGAAGAAAAGAAAACCCTATATGGCGTGACACTGTTCACAAACAGAGAAAAAATTTATTTTACATAATTGGATGGAGGGAGATTTTTATGGATTTGGTTAGCCATTTTAGATAAAATGGAAGAATTACTAGGCCATTGTGGATGGTTTAAAGAATGAAGTGTAATATATATATATATATATATATATATATATATATATATATATATATATAACTTATATTCCTTTTAAAAAAAAAAGTCACTTAATGCTCATCTTTTTTAGCCATACATTTCAAATACTCAATAAAAATGTTGATGACGTGGATGGACCAGTGGGTGACTAGCCATGAGCATCATCGTAAGTTTACTATGCGCTCTCCCCAAGGTGATTTGGCTAAATCTGGCGTAGGCACAAGGATCCTATTCCTTCATCCACACCCTCTTACCCTACAGCAAAACGACGGCTTAAGCTGTTATGCTTGTAATTCAAAGCAACGCAAGGGCTTGGTCTTCTGCTGTGACAAGTGCAACTTCAACGTTGATGTTGACCGTGCTATTATAAGGCCAACAATCGAAGAAAAAGACAAGCAAGTTTGTACGCTTTTTATCCACCATCATCCGTTGGTGCTCTTCATTAACGTGACTAAAGATCGCATCCACTGCTGCCTATGTGGGGAATACTGCTCGCATCCAACCTATGCTTGCTTCCCATGTAACCTTTCCCTGCATCGATCGTGTTATGAGCGAAACTTGCCGCAAGAGATCCAACACTTCTATCATACGTGCCTAATTCATATATCAGGTAGTGCTAATTCAAAATTTGGGTAAAAAATCCCTAAATAAAAGAAAAATATATAGAGGGAGGGAATTTTTTTTTTTTTTTTTTTTTTTTTAAAAATACCTTATTTAGTGATGTTTTGTCAACGTGACATGTCACAACTTGGTGACGCGTCAACGTTTTTGCACTTCACCAATTAGTGATGTGCGAAGAAATGCAAGGTGACGTGCGAAAAGATGCATGTGACCTTTAGTAAGGTGACATGCTAATTTTCGCACGCACGTCACTATTCTAATTTCTAGTCTACCAGATTGAAGTCATTTTTCTACACATCACTACTGGAAGCAGGTCACTACCCCATTAGTAACCTTTTTTGGCCAAAAAACGTCATCTCTGGGAAGTCACAAAATTCCAATATTTTTGTAGTACCTTTAGACTTTAACCAAGCTATCTTACTATCTTAGCCTTGTTAATTGTTTAGGTCACTACACCATACCAGTAGTTGGGTTCCTAGTGCTAAAAGATTATCATACGTGCAAGGGCGGATCAAAGGAGTCGAGGGTGGGATCCACTCCTAAAAATCCCCGTGTACCCTGGTAAAAAAAATTTTATGCCATTATTATGCCCTCCCTCAGCCATGATTATGCCCTTCATCCTCATGCTTCAGCACCATGGACGTCGATTATTAAGTTGAAATTTGAAAAATTTTAGAAAATTTTTATAAAATTGCATGTTTCAGAAGAATGAAAGGTAGAAGATGAATAGTTCAAAACGGTGAGTTTTGTCATTTGTGTCGTGCAGCCTCGAGTGTTTGAACACCTTCCATCAAGGCGATATTGGAAGTAACCCAGTGTGTAGTTGAGTTTAAACACCTTCCATCCATGTATATCACACCGGATGTACCTGCATTATCCTCCGCCAATATTCCAGCTGCTGTGTATTGGACCATCAGGAGCATCGTGGCCTGCGCAACCAAGATTACTAGCTTCACTGGTTACGAGTATGTTTTTCCCTCAATCGTCAAATCCTAAATATTATATAAATGTTTGTTAAACAGTTATATAATATACCATTGCTGCAGGTTTGTGATATCCACCACAGAAGCATGGGACTTATCCACCCTGGCTCACAAGCTCAAAGACATACATGACCTTCTTAAGAAGCAGCTGGAAATGTGCCACCAATACATAGGTACGTAAATGTGTTACAAACCATTAATGCCATAAAACAAGAAGCATCAACATCTGCATTTCGATGCAGAGGAGAAGAGGGACGAGGAAGCTTATCAGACGCTTAACAAACTCATCTTCGAGATGATCCACTTTGATAACATGAGGGTTCTCAAGGCCCTGATTTACCCTAGGGATGATCTGCAGCCGCTTGTTCACAGTTCCACCAAGAAAAGGGTACGTTGGCTCTCTTCTCAACATATATACTATCACTAGCGTTGCTTGAAAATATACAAGTTTCTGAATTTCTGCTATTGTTTGGAAAAACCAGGTTAACGTAGACGTTCTTAGGAGGAAAAACGTGCTATTGCTCATTTCAGGCCTGGACATCTCCGAACATGATGAGCTTGGTATTCTTCAATGGATTTATGAGTCCAGTCTCGAACGAACGACGCTAACAAGTCAATATGAGTTTGTGTGGATACCGGTTGAGGACCGTTCGATCGAGTGGACTGACCGCATGCATGAACGATTTGAGTTACTGAAATCTATAATGCGTCATTACTGGGTGCAACACCCTTCCTTGATAGGAAACGCATCGGTCAAGTTCATCAAGGAGAAGTGGCACTTCAGGAATAAGCCTATCGTTGTGGTGTTGGACCCTCAAGGAAAGGTGGTGTCCCCCAATGCAAGTCACATGATGTGGATTTGGTTAGAAAATGCCTTTCCTTTCACTAGTTCGAGAGAAGAAGCGCTCTGGAGGGAAGAGACTTGGAGGCTTGAGCTTCTATTCCCGTATGAATGGGACCAAACAATACACAACTGGGTTAGTACGCATATAAGCTTGCAATAATTAATAGCTTTTTTTCACAACAGGATTAACTGCATTTTATATGTTTTGGATCTATTTACTTACTTTTGAGGTATATTTAAATGTTTATTTTCAAAATTACCAAGGCAAAACAAATAACTTGTTTTATTCAATCTCTACCAGGTAAAGATCGATATAGAAAGGAAAAAAAAGAAAAAAAATTTGGCCCCATCATATCTATATCTAAAAAATCTTTTTTTTTTTTTTTTTTAACATAAAGAAATAAAGAAGCCATCCCAATTGCCGGAAATACTAGGCCCACTAAAGGCACAAAATCGAAGGTATAAGTTACTGAGAGTTGTCATAAAATGGATACCTGGATTTAATATTTAATTTGCACCTTGTAATTGTTGTAAAAGTATCGTACGCTAAACTAAGTGAGTAAATGTGTACATATATAATTGAGTATATGTAAGTAAATAATATATATATATATATATATATATATATATATATATATATATATATTAACATTTGGGGTTTGTGTTTCTGTTTGACAGATTGAAGAAGGAAAATACATTTTCTTGTATGGAGGGGACGACATCGAGTGGATTCGGAAATTTACACACTCAGCACGCGCAGTTGCATTGGCCGCGCGCATACCCTTAGAGATGTTTTATGTGGGAAGGAGCAGCGAATGGGAGGAAGTCAAGCATGTGATAGCAACAATCAAGTTGGAGGAGCTAAGTTCCAGTTACGTCAGGAGCGAGCAATTCGGAACGTGGTTCTTCTGGAACCGCCTTGAGAGCATGCTGTTGTCGAAGAAGCAACTAGGCAAGGCCGACGATCACCTCGACCCCGTGACACTTGGGGTAAAGAAGCTGCTTAGCTACGACAGAGAGGGCGCCGTATGGGCTGTGCTGGGGAAAGGGTCTAGTGTTGTGGTCAACGGTCATGGAAAAACGGTGTTGCGAACCTTGTTGGAGTATGAGACATGGAAGGCGAATGTGGAGTTGCAGGGTTTTGATGTGGCTTTCAAGAACCACCATGATCACCTGCTTATTCAGGCTTAATTAGTGTTATAATAATATATAATCATAACAGATTTAATAAACCCCATATAACAAAACATTGCATCAAGTTAAATCCCAAATTAACTAGTACTGTTTCTCGGATTTGATAATGCTCAAAAGATGTAAGCGATCGAGCAAGCGATCAATCCCAAATTTGGGTTTCTTGGAGAACACATTTAATGCACTAATGTACATAAAATAAAAATAAAAAATTTGAACATGCACAAATTCATTGTTAGAATATATTATGATATTTAATTTTAGGGTTAAATGTCCTTTTAGTACCTATGTTTTAACCTTTTTATTTTTTTCCACTTAGGTTTCATGAATTTGTATGGTATATGTCTTATATATATGACAAATACGGAGTTAGTACCTCCGTCTATATTTCGTCAAAAAAATTAACGAATTGTCACGTCAGCCCAATCAAAGCATGACATGCGTCCTATGCTCTAATAAAAAATCATTACAAATTAAAAAATTTTTTAAAAAAAAAGAAAAGAAAAAAAAAAGACAAAAAAACTAAACTAACTCCGTCTATGCCCATAAGCTCACGTACCATCTACGATACAAAATGAAACCTAGATGGAAAAAAATAAAGACGTTGAAACCCAAGTACTAAAAAGGTATTGAACATTTAATTTTATATTATGATTTTGATTTTAGATATTCGATTGTAATTTACTGTAATCTCCCACATATGATGGCAATAAATTCTGATTGATTTGATTATAAGGATATTTCATGGTAATGTAATCAAACATATTTGATTATCATACTTATCTATCTCAATTCTCCTATAAATATGAGTCTTTTGTATTGTAACATCATCAAGTGAATAAGAGCAAAATGTAACCTTAGAGCTTTATCCTATGAACAAGGTTAGCTCCACCATTTGGTAGATAATTGCGCGGCCTCCTAAGGCCCCAAAATTAATGAATATTGATAAGTATTTTTTTCATTAAAAAAAAATTATAGGCCTTATTATAGTCAATATTCTTTAATGAAGGCCCCTATTTATAGCAATAAGTATTTTTAAAAAGCATTATTATCATTTGATTCTCCTAAAAACTTAATTCTTCAACATTCCATTCTTGAAATAAGACTTAAAAAATTGATAGCATCAAATAAGGGAATCAAATAATATTAAACACATCTAACTTTAAACGTTCTATTCTTAGGAAGCTATTAAGCTTGCAATAATTAATAGCTTTTTTTCACAACAGGATTAACTGCATTTTATATGTTTTGGATCTATTTACTTAACTTTGAGGTATATTTAAATGTTTATTTTCAAAATTACCAAGGCAAAACAAATAACTTGTTTTATTCAATCTCTACCAGGTAAAGATCGATATAGAAAGGAAAAAAAAGAAAAAAAATTTGGCCCCATCATATCTATATCTAAAAAATCTTTTGTTTTTTTTTTTTTTAACATAAAGAAATAAAGAAGCCATCCCAATTACCGGAAATACTAGGCCCACTAAAGGCACAAAATCGAAGGTATAAGTTACTGAGAGTTGTCATAAAATGGATACCTGGATTTAATATTTAATTTGCACCTTGTAATTGTTGTAAAAGTATCGTACGCTAAACTAAGTGAGTAAATGTGTACATATATAATTGAGTATATGTAAGTAAATAATATATATATATATATATATATATATATATATATATATATATATATATATATATTAACATTTGGGGTTTGTGTTTCTGTTTGACAGATTGAAGAAGGAAAATACATTTTCTTGTATGGAGGGGACGACATCGAGTGGTAGTGGAGGATGCCAAATCTATTCTGGGAAAATTGAGGAGCTGGAAAATCAATCATGTCAAGAGGGATGCAAATATGGCTGCCCATACACTGGCAAAATTTGGGTTGACTTATTTTCCCGATTGTAACTTTAGAGCACTCTGCTCCTTCTTGTTAGAGCTATGCTCTTTTCTCTCTTTGATGGAATAATATTACTAACTTTTTCAAAAAAAAAAAAAAATTATTCTACACATGTCCTAATGTCTACACACCTGCATCATATATAAGTTATTCTAATCGTTCAAAATATAAAAATTATGCTACACAAGTCGAACGTTCAAAATAAAATGGAAAAATAAATAAATGCTTAAAAGATGGAAAGTCTTCAAAATATTTTATTCAATTACAATCTCCTCTCTTTATAAGATTTCAATTTTTTTTTTTTTTTTGTTTTTTGGTCTCTATTGTTGAAAATAGGATTGCAAAGACTAGTTGTGCAGCAGAAAAAATTAAATTCCCAAACCAAGATCAACTTTAAGAAGAACATGCAAAATAAAAAAAAAAAAAAAAAAAAAAATTGCTATTTAAAATTAAACTGCAAGAACAAAAAACACGTACTTGGAGAACAATGGTCATTCCTAACTTTGGGTAAAATCCTTTAATTTTTCTTCTTCTAAGAACACAATTGATTTTAGGGATAATGAGACATTTAGATCTTCTCACCAATGATTGACAATAACCAAGAGAGTGTTGGCTCTTCGATTCCTAAACTTTTGTTTTTTTGAGAGTTAACTCAATAACTATTAATTCTCAAAGAGTTTCTGAAGAATTAACATGAAGGCCACTTATAAGTGATTTGAGAGCTTAGGCTCTTCTCTATTTCTAGGCTTTGTATGCTAGCAGGGATGGAGATTTAAATCATGTGGGACAAAAGATGAAAAAGCTAATCCTAGCTTAACTAGGACAAGTGGATGGCTAGGGTTGGAAAACAACCCTAGCCTCCACTTCTTACAAGCCAATGCATGGGGCTAGGGATTTTTCCCTGGCCTCATGTGTCTCCTCTGTAGTTTAGGCCTCTTGGTTTTATCCCATCCCAATTTGCTTAAGCACAAATGCATAGGGTTAGGGAATTTTCCTAGACTTATGCATTGCGAGTCTCCTTGGGCTCCTAGGTTTTATCTTAAGCAACAATCTCCCATATATGCTGTTGGAAATAGGATTGCAAATCAAAATATTTGCACAGGGAAAAAATAAAATTCTCATGCCCAAAAACTCTTTATGAAGAATATCTAAAAAACAGTTACTATTTAAAATTAAATTGTAAGAACGAAGAACACTTACTTGGATATCAACGGCCACTCTTGGCTTTGGGCAAAATTCTTTTTGCTTCTTGAAGAACATGTTCTTTCTTGTTCAAGAACACGAAAAACAAATTCTTTTTTGGGTTAAATACTAAATAGCCCCCTGGGGTTTGATTACTTTATTTTTTTCCCCCTTAGGGTTTGATTTTTATCACAGGAGGTCCCTGTGATTTTAATACTAAATCAAGTTAGTCCTCTGTCAGTTGACCGTTAGTTGGCTTAACAGAATTACATGTGGACCAATCAAATGTTGACACGTGGCACCTACTTAATTTTTTTTAATAAAAAAAATGTATATTTAAAAAAAAAAAAACAAAAAGAATTGGGGGGGGGGGGCGAGCCACCCCCAACCCCCAGCACCCATTGGGGGTGGCTTGGCCACCCCCAGTACCCACTGGGGGGTTGTTGAAGGGCACCCCCAATTTTTTTTCTTTTTTTTTTTTTTTTAAAAAAAAAAAATACATTTTTTAATTTTAAAAAAATATATAAAAATTTATGTAGGTGCCACGTGTCAACATTTGATTGGTTCACGTGGAATTCCGTTAAGTCAACTAACGGTCAACTGACAGAGGACTAACTTGGTCTATTATCAAAACCACAGGGACCTCCTGTGATAAAAATCAAACCCTAGTGGGGAAAAAAAATAAAGTAATCAAAGCTCAGGGGGGTATTTAGTAATTAACCCTTCTTCTTCTTCTTTTTTTTCAAGAATACGAAGAACAAGTTATTCTTTATTCAAGAACACAACAAATTTCAGGGATGAAGAAACCTCTAGATCATTTCACTAATGACTGATAATAACTAAGAGAGTGTAGGGTCTTACTCGGCTCTTCAAATCTTAAACTTTTGTTCTTTGTAAGTTAACACAAGAACTATTAATTCTCAGAGAGTTTCTAGAAATTAATTATCAAGAGAACTTGATAGGATGAGTGAGTGATTTGAGAGCTTAGGCTCTTCTCTATCTATAGGCTAAGCAAGGAAGAATAGTTTCAAATTTAAGCAATGTGGGACTAGGAGCAAAAAAGAAATTCAAGAGGCTCTTGGATTAATTATGGACGGCTAGGGTATAAACCCTAGCCTCCATACAAGTGGCCGCATGGTCTAAGGATAGAATCTCATTGCGCCATGCGTTCCCATCCTTGGGAACTGGGCATGGATTTTATCGCAGGCCCTTCTCCTTGTCTCCATCGTATAGGGCTAGAGAATTTTTCCTGGCCTTATTTGTTTCATCATGCTCATTGGGCCTCTAGGTTTTATCCCAAGCTCAATTGCAACATATCTCTATATCCCACGTTTTAAATAAATAAAACATTTAACCCAATAAATAAGAAAGGTTTATTATGGTTAAATAACATCAGCTTGGTGGGGGACTTAAAGGAAAAAATATTATTCGCTTAAATATGCATGTAACCATGTCTTCCTAATAAATATTTTTGACTCTAATAAATATTTTTGATTAAACAATTAATCCTCTTGACTTACTTAATGTTGACTTATGATTCCTCCATGAAATATTTCATAACATAATTATAAGGATACTGCCACTTAATTCTCTACCTCTTTATCCTTGAGTCACCGATTTTACGTTATTCTTATACTTGTGCAAAATGCATGTATATATTTTGGTATGGTAACCAAAATTCTTTGACCGAAGACTGAGAATAATATCCACAAAATTTAAAACAATGAGAAATTTCTTATATCTTTGTTCTACGACAAAGGATTTGGATTCCCTCTTAAAAAAGACTTTCCCCCAATGTTTCATATGATCACCCAATGTATTGAGGTTATTTCGACTGATGATAATTGTTAGGTTTTAGATTGGCCTAAATTCAATGACCGTTCTTGTAATGTTTATGAGTTTAAAACTTTGAGAGCTTTGAGAGTTTGTTTGGGGGTGTTCCAGTGCTTTTAGGGTCTTCTGAGAAGTTCCCTAGTTTTTTGTCAGAAGTGCTATCAGAACGAGGCTTGTAACAAGACTGAATAAAGAGCCCTCTGTTTTCTTGTCAAAAGCCTGTCAGAACAAAACATGTAATGGGAGAAAAAATTGGTCTGCCTATTTTCTTGTAAGGAGGCTCGTCAAGACGAGGATGTGACGAGAGCTTTTTTGGAATCCCTGGTTTCTTGTCAGGAACGGCGTTAGGACGAGGATGTGACAGGAGTAGAAGCTGGACTCCCTGATTACCTGTCAGGAAATGCGTCAAGATGAGGATGTGATGAGAGCATTTTTGGTCTCCCTGGTTTCTCGCCAGGAACGGCGTCAGGACGAGACGTGTCGTGGGACCAAAGTTGGATTCCTTAGTTTCCCGTCAGCTGGTTTGTCAAGATGGAACATGTGACATAGTAGAGGCATTTTGCCTTCCCGTCAAACGGGATTGTTGTCTCGTTGAGACATGGGAATTTCATATTTGCGAAATCTGTTATTCTCGTCATAACGACAAAGTGTCCTGTTATGACGTGGTGAAGGAATTGTTTCCTCTATAAAAGGATTTCTGTCACTGTTCACTCGTTAAACTTTTGGATTTTTTTTTTTTGAGCTCTCTCTTCTTTGATATACGAGTTACATCAACCTAACTATCAGAACATATCACAAACTATCCATCAATCTAAATATAATAATCCAACTATATATATATATATATATATATATATATATATATATATACATCAACAAATAATCCAACTACCACAAATATATACATCACAACCGGTAACTATCACAAATAATCTAACTATAAATATGTATACATCAACAAAACATAGGAAATACACAACTTACGTTATACACGAATACAAAAAACTTAGCTTAAGTCTTAAGTTATACACAAAAAACTATCAAACAAACACTAGTCCAACGAAATCCGAGTGAACATCATCATGATCTCCCAATTTCTCCACACTAACTACAAATGATAAAACAAACAATCAATCAGCAAATTGACACTTGTGATAAACTCTTATCAAGTCCTAAGAGATGAGCAACATCCAAGTAAATTCATCATACTCAACCATATTCAGGTTTAACAAATCGAATGATTGTCGCATAAACAACTTCAACATATATATTTACATGACCTACGCATAAACACATATACATTTATATGTATGTTCATTCAATGAGGCGGCCTCAACAAATATGGTAAGATTAAATATGCAAAGCTCCAACCATAACCAAACCAACTAAGAACAACATAGTAGATTATTTTGAGTTAAGTATATACGCTATTCAATTATTATATATTGCATTTTTATTAAGTCATATATATTCTCACGGGGTTGTTGAACGACGGGTATAATGTCTTGACAAACGAGACTTCTGTCCAACTGGCGTCCGGTGTTGGTTTTCATTGTGATCGTCGTCCTCAGCTTCTACTCTTACGTCATATACACATATTACGTTGCAATTGTGTTATATAGATGCATGTGTCACATAAAGATACGAACAAAGTTTATTTATCAAACAAAATTACTAGCCATTAAAATGATAGTTATCTCGTAAGATAATCATGTTACTAAAAGAGAAACAATAAGAATATAGTGTTACCTGATCGGCTATTCACTGAGGATCTCACAATCACACGAGCTGGGGACTCCGTGTCTTGTGGAGCCCTAACAGTCGTTACCTCCGGCTCGGGGCTCATACGTCTCAAGCCCTCAAGGTTGCGAAACCGGGCCTCATACGCCGCCATTTACGTAGCAATCTACGAGGCCATCTATGCAGCCATCTGCTCAGTCACTTGCTCAGTAACTTGCGTGGTCATCGCCGCAATAATCTTCTCCCTCTACTAGGCTAGCATCGCATCCATCTGCTCCTTGTGCTTCTCCCTCTCAGCTTCAATTGCTCTTTCAAGCTCAACACATGAGACCATCGAGCCGCTAGGGTTCTGCGACCGTGCTTGGGATGGTGTATAATATGAGTGAATGTTGCCACGCACAGGTAGAATATTCTTACTAACCCCTCGAACACGACCCTCATATTCAAGTTTATTGTCGTGCGCTTGGTTGTACGCGTCGTTTGGTGTCCACCGAATTGTCCCCTGGGCCCATCTACCAATTTCGCAAGGTCAGTTTCCAATAGCTCCTCCATCCATGCCTGTACATTACATTACACATGATCATCGTTATATATATAAGTGTTAATCCTCAATAAGTTAATACATAAATAAAAATTGAAGGCAAGGTATAAGGAACTTACAATTCTCTCTACGACCACCGGATTTGGGCAGCTACCATCTTTCTTTCTTTGGGTCTTAATATAATTCCTCACTCGCGTAGGAGCCTTGCCCGAAGTAATTACCTGCAATAAATTCAAACCATCAATGAAACGTTCGTATATATATTACACAATATATGACATATACATATACATATACATATGATAAATTTAATGTAGTACGTCCTCATGTGACACCCTTGCGAAGCTCTTCGAGCCGGTGTAGTGTGATATTTGATTAAGTGCTCGTGTGTCTCTCATATGCTGAGCATATTTCTATGAACACAACATGTAGACGTTATTAATAGCTGAGCCATCGAACAATTACAATTAACGAAACACAAATAGTTTGAAATTGTGACCTACTTGATAAGCGGGATCACACCATTTCACCAACAATTTTTCCACGTCTGCGGCGTTGTACTTTGCAATGGTCTGCCCCATCTTCGCCGTCATTGTCGCAGGAGTATCGTCACGCTGAATGTTGAGCTTATTCTTTAACTTGTGCCTCCGAAGCTTCAGCTTCTTGCCCATGTCTCTGAAAGCATCCTTTTTTATTGTCGCCATATCCGACCTAGGCATGATGTAGAAGTGATTATGCATTAGTTAAAAAATGGGGTATTAAAGAGTTGGTTATTTTACAAAATTTACTATACAAATGATACATATCATAAATTAAGAACATCTAATCAACACTTACCATCAAATAAATTAAGAACATCTAATCTACACTTACCATCAATGACTCAAATAAATCTTCCTTCATATTTTCTGGTACCTCCTTCCAGTCGTCGGATATCCTGACAAAGGACCCGCTCTTAACAATCTTGCTTGTCATCCAACTAAATTTTCCCCCACTTCGTCCTATGGGCTGCCACAAACCATTATATTCCATGAAGATCCTTTTCCCATCAGGAATGTCCCACAACTTGTGCAAGTCATTTATGGTCAACACTTCAAATTTATCCTCACGATCTGCATTGATGTTTAGTTAACACACAGATGGTGAAACAGATATTATTTGAATTTATGTACTAACTACATGTACCATCATGCATAAATATGTACATATTTATGGTTCTGAATAGCATACATACATACCTATCGTCCGAACCTCATCGTGCTGTTGACTATGCACGTCACATGTCCCATCATCCAAGTCATCAGGAGCCTGTCTCTCACTATCATCCACACGTGCGCTACTGTGTGGTGGCCGATCAAAATAGTTGTGTGGCAGTAAACCCAGCTGGGTCAATGTGGGTGGCGAGGATTGTAAACGCGGGGATTCGTCCGAGTCGTGAGTAGGCTTATATCGATACCCTAGCTGGGTAAGGCCTGTCGGACGGGATGGGTCAGGGAAATCCATGCCTAGATCAATCGAAGAGCCAGGAATGTTGAAGACATAATCGTCTCTCGCATGTGTATGCCCTTCCACATGCTCTACAAGTATCGGTCGATAGTCTGATTGCTGCCTTAGAAGCATAACAGCTTCCTGCGACTCACTGTCAGTAAGGTCATGCTGCAATCTCGACCCATGGTCACCCGTAGTTTGCCGCCTAGAAGATTGTGCCCTCCGTCCTCTTGTCTTCCCCGAGTATTCATATCAACCTTCAAAATACACCACGCACCCGATTAGTTATGTATATAGTGTAAGAAATATTCATCGCTTATATATTGAACAATTGACAATCAATGTACAAATAAATAACAACAAACCAATCAATGTACAATATTTAATTCGTATGGAATGACATACGCTTCGATTGGTGCTAAGCCGGGTCAGACATATTGGATGTCATCATGCGGATCGTACTGGTGATTATTGTTTAATAGGAGTGGCTCACTCTCGTGATAGTTGGCATGATCATCATGAGGCCCTTGACCCTAACTAACGTCATAGACGTTTCTAGGTTTAGTTCTCACAGTACAAGCACAATCTGGGTTCCTTTCATCTTTAACGTAAAAAACTTGTTCTGCTTGACAAGCGTTAGGCCATACTCGTCCACCTTGTATCTCCTGTCCCTTGTGTTGTTCGTCCAATCACACTTGAACATAATATACTTTGTCCTGTCGTAATACTCCACCTCAAGTATTTGAGTTAGCTTCCCGTAGTATGTTTCGCCATCAACAATCGGCACGCACACGCCACTGTTCTGAAACCTCTTTTTCAGATCTTATGCGACAGTGCAAAAAATTTTCCGTTGACCACATATCTATTATATTGGACTACTGAAATCATCGGCCCTCTACAATGCATTACTAGTTTGTCACCCATTTCCTTTCTGCATTGATCGTCCGAACAATCGCCTACGAGTCATATACAATGATGAAGTGTAGTTAGTGCGGTGAGGGAATATGAATTACAAGGAAATATTTTGGAATTTACTAAGTGTGCATGACATTAGTCTTACATAGTCACAGTACCAATCGTAAAAATTCTCAAAATGTTGGGGTTCCAACTGATCGTCCGTCGTTCGCCCCCTATTAGACATTTGCCTAATCGAATCCTTGTGCATCCTACATTTTGAAATTAAATCTATTAATTATAATTCACAACTAACAGTGCGGCATGATATGAACATGCATATCTTTATTACACAATACTCATGTCCACAATTGGAGGAACTCGTCCAAGTTAAACATAATATAACGGTGAATCTGTGTCAATGTGAGTTGGTTGAGGATGACTCATGTTCTCGCCCCTTTAGACTCATCTGGGTTTCTTTGCGGCCTACTGTGAAATGTCGATGCGTTCTCTAAATACATCGAGTAGAATGCCACCAACTCGGTTGTTATGTAGCCCTCCGCAATGCAGCCCTTAGGAGCCACTTTATTGTGCATAGTAGATTTGAACCCCCCAAGGCTCCGACATATCAAAACCAGTCAATCATTAAATTTAATAATTATTTTTAAATAAATATAGGGAAACAAAATTTATATTTTAATTTTTTACACGAAATTTTACCTCTCTCAGATACATCCACCTATATTGTACTAGTCCACCAAGTCGACATTCACGGACAAGATGCACGACAACGTGAACCATGTTGGTCAAAAAACTGGGGGGGAATACCTGTTCCATCTTGCTCAGAGTGATACAGATGTCAGCCTCAAGTTGGGTGATATCATCTTGTGTCAACACCGTTGAACATGTACCCCTGAAGATTGCAGACATCTCAACTAGAGGTCTAACCACGTTACTTGGCAGTGATCCACGCAATGCAATCGGGAGAAGCTGTTGCATCAATACGTGACTGTCATGACTCTTCAAACCCAATATCATCCGTTTCTTAAGTTTTATACATCGGAAAATGTTTGAGGCATATCCGTCTGGCACCCTTACATTTCGAAACACTTTCAGGAAATTAGTTTTATCCTCATTCGACATTGTGTGACAAGCATGGGGCATATAGATTCTCCCATCATCGCCCGTGAAAGGATGAAGTGTATGTCTCGAACCCATTTCTTGCAAGTCTTTACGGGCTTAAAGGTTGCCCTTCGCTTTCCCCTTAATGTTGAGTATTGTGCCAATTATATTGTCCATCACATTTTTCTCTATGTGCATGACATTAAGGTTATGCCGCAATAAATTATCCTTTTAGTACAACAACCGAAAGAAAATATTTTTCTTCTTCCACAATACATTATCAATCCTCTTCCTCTTTGCATGTGATTTATCAACGGACTTTGACTTACCGGCTCTCTCATCCCCAAATTCTATCCCTTCTAACTGTTTCAGGATTTCATCTCCATCTGGCACATCGGGGGCACATTCTAGTTCTTGATTACCATCAAATGTTCTTTTATTCTGCCTCCACGGATGATCCATGGGCAAGTATCGCCTATGCCCCATAAAGCAAAATTTCTTTTCGTGTTTTAACCGTCTAGACCTTGTTGCATGCATACAGCAAGGGCATGCCTTTTCACCCCTAATAGGCTACCCAGACAAGTCTGTGTATGCCGGGGAGTCATTAATTGTCCACATCAATTGCGCTCGGAGCATGAAATTCTTTTCCAAGGAGACATCAAATGTTCGTACCCCCATATTTCATAGTTCCTATAATTCCTCAATTAAGGGTTGTATGTAGACATCTATATCCATTCCAGGTGAACTTGGGCCTGGAATAATCAGGGATAATATGAAAGACGCTTGTTTCATGCACATCGGCGGTAGGTTGTACGGTGCAAGCATTATAGGGCAAGTACTGTGGGATGTGCTCATGTTTCAAAAAGGATTATAGCCATTTGAGGTTAGGCCAAGTCTTACATTACTGCTTTCCGCTAAAAACTCCGGATATAAGTTGTCAAATGACTTCCATGCTTTGCCGTTAGCTAGATGCCTCAATACGCCGTCCTTAGTGCAGCCTTTTGCATGGCACCTCATATAGGGTGCAGTATGCTCTGACATAAACAACCTCTATAGTCGTAGTATGATTGAAAACCACCGCAACACCTTGACCAGACGTCTCTTACTCGACGATAAGGGGTGGCCATCCTTATTGCCCTTCCAGAACAACATACAATTATTGCGACAAGCCAAAATCTTTTCATACCCAAGTCCCATGTCTCTTAGAAACCGTTTGGCCTCATATGTATTAATTGGCAAAGTTCCATCATCTGCAGGTAGCAACTGATTGATGAACTCAAGGAAACACGAGAATATGGTGTTACTAACTTCACCCACATACTTCAAATTGTATAGATGTATAGTAGCACTCAGCTTGCTATGTTTGGTCTTATCATGACGCAATTTGTCTGTCTTTTTAAGCAATTCCTCGTACTTTCATACGTTACCTCCATCGGCTTCGTCATGCACAATGTGTTCTTCCTCACCATGCACCTCAACCCGAGGCTCATTGTTGTCATCTTTGACTTTGTGCATGCCGAATGCATCACGCAACATGGCGTGCATATTTCCACCCTATTCAGTGCTTGCATCCACAGTTGTGGCCGGTCGTGTTAAATTCAAGCCTTCAACGGGAGCTCGTACAAGCCTCTCGCCATGATAAATCCAGTCTTTGTATTGGGGCCACATTCATTTCCCCCTATCAAGTGGTCGTATACCAAACCTGGGAGTGTCTCATGTTACAACGACACGTCTTACAAGAACACACAATAAGTTTGTCTAGAGTGTCACAGTTCCTAACTGCGAAGTCCACCAACGATCTACACCCGTCTCTGTATTCCTTTGTACCCCTAGACTTCTTTATCCAACTCTTGTCCATAGTGTTACTACGTAGAGTAGAAACAAATAATATATAAGAATTACCCTAAACACATACACGTCACGCATTAATGGTAGGGCTCATAGGGACCCTAAATTAATTATCATAAACTTAAATGCACTTGGGAGATAGGGGACCATAAATTAAAAAAAATATCTAGGTTACATGATTTTTTTGTTTTTTTTTTCTTACAAGTTTTTAAATTTTTCTAACAATTACATAAGATAAATTTGTAAAACCTAGCTAATAAACTAAATTAAGACTAGCTAGTCCAAATTAAATGCACTTGGTTGCTAGGGGACCCTAAATTTAAGTGACATATAGCTATGTCACTTGTTGTTTTTTTTTTTTTTTTTTAAATTTTTTTTTTCTAACAATTACATAAGCTAAATTTGCAAAACCTAGCTAATAAACTAAATTAAGACTAGCTAGTCCAAATTAAATGAACTTGGTTGCTAGGGGACCCTAAATTGAAAACATATAGCTATGTCACTTGGTTTTTTTTTTTTTTTTAGTTGTTAAAATTTGTCTAACAATTACATAAGCTAAATTTGCAAAACCCAGTTAATAAACTAAATTAAGACTAGGTAGTCCAAATTAAATGCACTTGGTTGCTAGGGGAACCTAAATTGAAAACATATAGCCATGTCACTTGTTTTTTTTTTTTAGTTGTTAAAATTTGTCTAACAATTACATAAGCTAAATTTGCAAAACCTAATAAACTAAATCAAGACTAGCTAGTCCAAATTAAATGCACTTAGTTAATAGGAGACCCTAAATTTTAAAAATATAGCTATGTTACTTTTTTTTTTTTACAAGTTATATTTAATTTTTCTAACACTTACATAAGCTAAATTTACAAAACCTAACCTAAATTAAGACTAGTCCAAATTTAAATGCAAAATTGGTAGCTATATACTAAACAAAAAAATCTAGGTTATATATATATATAACATTTACACAATATATATGAATTAATATATAATTTGAAATAAATGGCCTAGCATATTAAAAAATCAAACTAACTACCTAATTTGAAACTAATAAATAACACTTAACAAAAGAAATAAATTGTAAACATTAATATAATTTAAACAATAAAAAATTAAAAACATTATATATATATATATATATATATATATATATATATATATATATATATATATAGCGTACTCGACGAAGAGAGAGAGAGTGTCGGAGAGTGTGAGAGAGATCGCCGGTTGGGAGAGACCATCGGAAGAGAGAAAAATGAGAGAGGGAGAGCTGCTTGCGCAGGGGAAGAAAAGAGAAATGGGGGAAAAAAAGAAGAGAAAGGACAAAGAAGAAGGGGGGAAGGGCATGCGTGTAGTGCACCTTCCCGAGGCCACTTAGTAACGTGCCACATGTGGCACATTACTAATTTGGTAACGTGCCATAGTGGCACGTTACTAATTTGATAACGTGCCACAGTGGCACGTTACTAATTTTGTAGCGTGTCATAGTGGCACATTATTAATTTAGTAATGTGCCACTGTGGCACATTACTATATTGGTGGTATTGCGATCGAGCGCAACCCGGGTCTCTGTTACTACGATCGTGCGCAAGCGCTGCGGATAAAATTTTTAGTAACTTTGGTAACATGTTATCTTGACTCGTTACAAAATTCGAACGTGTCAAGTTAACAAGTTACAATTTAATAACTTGTTAACTTAAAACGTTACCAAAATGTTAACGTGTCAACTTGACACATTAACACATTATAACGTGTCAAGATGACACGTTACAGAATGATAACATGTGCAACTAACACGTTACCGAAAGATGACATGTCAATTTAACACGTTATCTTTTTGTAGCATGGCAGTTTCAATGCGTCACCAAACGGTAACGTGTTAAAACTGACACGTTACTACGGATTATAGTAACATGTTAGAAACTAACATGTCACAATATGGTGATGTGGCAAAAAATTGTGAACAGTTGCCATGTCACTAAACATCCTAATTTTTGTAGTGACATATCATTTTCATAACTTTTGCATTGATAAAACACACTCAAGTGAAACATGATTTAATAATTGAATTACATTTAGGGCCCACAACATAAATAGAAGTCATATAATTTCATATGTTTAAGAAAATCTATAGCTTTCATTTGCAATATAACGGAGTAAAGGTTCTATTCATTTCCACTGTGAGTTTTACTCACCTTGGTCATGATTTTGTACCAGGTAATTGCCTTGATAGTCCACAAAGTCCAAATTTGTGAAAGTGTCTATCATTAGTTTGAATGTAAGCTAAAATAAGCTTAAAATTATTCTAATGGTAAAATAGTCATTATGTATGATCATTGAATGTTTGGTACACACGCCTAACGATTGGCATCGAACATTCGGTACTTCCATCGAATGTTTGGTTAGTCCTATAGAATCCCTATGTTTAAGAAAAGGTCATAGCTTTACCCATTCTAACACGATCCAAAGTTTTATTATGCTTCTTGATACGATTCTAATTCCAAATATTACTTTCATACGTATACATGTTCATCCATCATCATCTTATCTTTAAATCATCATTAATCTTTCCATAAAAAAAGGTCAAACTCATAATATCCAACTTTTAAGCTTAAATCTACTAACCCAACAACAAATCTACGATAATACATCTTCAAAACACATGGATCTACATTAATCACTCTAAAAATTAGGTTAATCATGTAAGACTATCAAGATAACACATGCTTGTTCATAACCTATACATTATCCAACATCAAGCTTCAAAGATTCATCATAAAAACGTTAAACCACAAACCCATTAACCAAATACAAACTCATATCACTCAAATTTAGAAATAGTAAATATATGAACAAATAATCAGTAGAAACTTCAACAAACTTAAAGCAAAGAATGTTAGGATCATACCTTTCTCTAAGTCCTCTTGCCATGTTCGCACCCTTCTCATATTTTCCTCTTCAAAAATCTCATCTTTCATTTCATATTTTCTCTCTAAAAGCTGTTGGTTGTTCTTGGGGTTGAAGGGCACACATAATAGAATTCCACCCTCAAAACACCATTTTTATAGCTCAAAAAGTTATATTTTCACTTGCTAGTATGTCCCATCAAACGTTCTATGTTGAACATTCCATGGTCTTCATCGAACATTCATTGATTATTCTATAGTTTTGACCGATCATGTAATATTCATTAAAACAATCATAACTTTTGTTACGATACTCGGAATTGCATGTGCTATCACATTCCAAAAAGTTCTTTTCACGGCACACGACACCGTATTCATTATAATATTTTTGAGTGTCTTATTAGGATTCAAAAATTCAATTTTTTCCTTCATAAGATTGTGTTTCCAATGCTTTCTCACCATTTAAGAATTCTACCTTTACTTTCGCACCATAATTGATCTCATAATTGTTATTCTAAAAATTTATCTTTAATTACCATGTATTTTCACTGGGTTTATTAACATTACACTTCCTTTCACATTTTAATATATGATTTTTGAAGAGGGGTATTATTCTCTCTCCTCCATTTTTTGTTTTTGTTTTGTTTTGTTTTTTTTTTTTTCATTTTGTTTTTTCCTCTCCTCTTAGTATCATTGCATATTCTCCCTCCGTGACAAAAGAAGTTGTCGTGACTATATTGAACCAACAAGTCAGGTGGCATGACAAATAACTTTTGCAATTTTTTCTTCAAAATAAAAATAAAAATTTGGATACCAATTGAATATCTAGGGCTAGTGTGGAGTAGTGAATTTGAATAAAAAAAAATATATGTTGTGAAAATGAAAATTTATAAAAATATGAGTATTAGGAAAATATAAATTAAATTTATGATCCTTAGGAAAATATAAATTTATAAAGATATGATTGTTGGAAAAAGAAAAAAAAGAAAAATTTAAATGGAATATAAAAGTGGCCAACTAAAATTCTGCAATGTAGCTGTTTGGAAAAAGTAAATAGCTGAAATAAAAACAAAAATAAAAAAAATGTGATTCTTTATGCTAAAATGGAGAGTAATTTTGTCGAGGTTGATGTGAATACTTAGGGGAATATGTGTATTTTTTCCTATTAAAAATTTGAGGATTGTAAATATGGAGGAGAGCTTTACCAAAATTTGATACCTTTCTTATTAGTATTGCATTGCTAAGACTGAAATTGAAGGGCTTTTAATGGAAGAAGAGCTTTACCGAAATCTAATACCTTGCTTCGCTAGGACTTTAAATTGAAAGCTTTTGAAGGAGAGAAGGATTTTTTTTTTTTTTTCTTGGTTTCTATGCAGGAGTGAAGGAGCTTGAAATCTGGTAACTTTGAACTAGTATTGCTTTGCGGAATAAGATGCTCTTCATTTTATTGTCAAGATTTAAAATTTGTGTATTTAATGGTGTACATCATGTCAAATTTAAATAAGGGGAAACTTCGCTTTAAACCGTTGAATTACTGTGCGTTTTAACAAGCCCCTCAAACTTCAAAACCTCTCAATTTGAACTCATGAACTTTCAATTGTAGTCAATTTGAACACTTTTGTCAGATTTTAAACATTAAAAGTGAGACAATGACGTTTATACCCCTGAATTTTTTATAAAAAAAAAAAATGAACATCAGGGATATTTTGGTCTTTTCAACAGCTAAATCTGACAGAGGGGTTCAAATTAACTGCAATTGAAAGTTCAGGGATTCAAATTGAGGGATTTTGAAGTTTGTGGGGGCTTGTCAAAATGCGCGGTAATTCAGCGGTCTAAAGTGAAGTTTTCTCTTTAAATAATTTTGAAAAAAAGATCACATTATCTTCAAACTACCTTCAAATTGATAATATCCTCCCTAATTTTCCTGGAGATTTGTGTGTTAAACCCAATGGTTTGTCATGTTGGAAGCAAGGGCTTAAGAGAATGGAACTCATGGTTAGAAGAATCACACAGTTGAGATTTGAGAATGTGATCTTTTGCTTGACAATGACAACATAAAATTTGAGGGTAACTTCACTGAAAACCTCTAAACTTCCATCTAATTTGACAAATACTCCCATTCCCAAAAAAAAAAAACTTCAAAATCTCTTAATTTAGGATCACCTGAACTTTCAATTGCAATCAATTTCGACCTCTCCGTCAAATTTTAAATGTTAAATGATGTTTATATCCCTGACTTTTTTATAAAATTCTAACTTTACCCTTAATTCCAAAACCTTTTTTTTTTTTAAATAAAAAAAAAAAACAAAAATCAGGGATATATTGTCTTTTTTGGTATTTCTAACCGCTAAATTTGACGGAGGGGTTCAAATTGAGAGCAAATGAAAGTTCAGGGGACTAAATTGAGAGATTTTGAAGTTTAGAGGGGGTTTGTCAAATCGAGTGGAAGTTCATGGGACTTCAGTGAAGTTACCCCTAGTTAGAATTTAAGATTAAAATCAACTGGTCGGACAATAGGAGCGATGAGGTAGAGATGTGCAGATAGATACTTCTCTTTTACGAAACCATGGCCTTTGGGGTGGCTCCACCATCCCGGTATTTGTTTTATTTTATTTTAGTTTTTATTTTTATTTTTCAAATTTATAGAAGTATTTTTTTATTGAAAAATTGTTTAAGGTTATTTTTATCCTTTTGCTTATCTTGGGGACATTGCCATTTTTATTTATTTATTTACTTATTTTCTTTTTCAGTTGAAAGTTTGAAAGTTTGGGGATGCCATTATGAATTGAGTGGCAATTTGAAAATGTATGTAGACTTTTCCTAAAGTTTGATAATATTCATATGTGGACATTATCTATTGAATGATACTTTGAAGAGGGAGAGCGATTAATGTGATGCCCAAAATTACAAAACCATAAAAAGAAAATTGTTTAAATGTTCCACTAATTACAAATTGTTTTAAAAACCTTTTTATTCAAACAAACCCCAAAAACCCAACTTTAATTTTTGGCCAAACGTTTGATAGGGGACTAGTGAATGTTTGACCTTTACCCCTAGCACGAACATTTGACCAAGTTCCACACTAAACGTTTGACCTTCAACCTTAGAATCGTCGGGTAATAATACACCAAATGTTTGAGTATAGTACCAAACATTCGATGACAGTCTAAAAAGTAATTTTAACCCATTATCTACATTTTCAGCTTTTTGCATGCTCCTCACCCCTATGGATACACCCTCCTTCACCTTCAGCCTTCATCCCTCACTCCCACACCCCCCTCAACCCTAAACCTAGATAGAGAGAGATTTTTGAGAGAAAATGAGGAGATTTTAAAGTGAGTTGCTAACTTCAAAGCTAAACTCTTCTGAGTCAATTTTGCTTTCATGTTGTTATGTAATTTTCATGTTTTTTATAAGTGCCATGATGAGTTATGCAATTATCCTTCATAAAAAGAAAAGGTTTTCAAATGTCTTGAAACACCTATTGTTTTCCTAAGCTTTCATGTATTATGGCTTATTATGTCTTATTGTACTTATTAAGAAGCTTATGATTAGTGTGATGATTTGAATGTAGGAGCTTTGCATACATTATGGCATTCTGACCAAATGTTCGACCTCGAGTCCGAACGTTTAATCATAAGCCAGAATGTTCGAATAGTATCCAGAAAGGGTAAAATTAGGGTTTTGTGATCTTTTAACTAGTTTGACTCGTAGGTTAGGATCTTACATGTTTATGATAGGTTCTCTAGTATAACGTGTAACGGTAAACTATGTCTCGCTATAACAGGGACTCGAGATGTCCGAGGATTTGAGTGAGCGTACGAGGTAAGTAAATACTTATGATTGCCTTCCATAAAAAACATGCGATATGTTAGCTGACTGAGCACGCGTATGTTATGAGCATAATTACTTTTCACATAACTTAGTAAATGCTTTAATAATTAATTAATAAGATGTATTGTATGATATAATACACTGGTATGTGCAGTATAATGGTCATGAGCTTACTACATAGACTTGATTCTATGGTCAAATATGTGTGTGTTTATATGGGCATTGGATCCAATGGTTGTTCATGACCGACACAACCATATTTAATTGTCGGGTCACTATATGATATACATCATTAATAGCATAGGCCACCCGAAGTTGGGTTCCGTTAGGCTGTTAGTGTTATGGACGACAGCGTGCAATATCCAGGGCAACAATATTGTATTAATGGTCCCTCGAGACAGTGCCAGCTTTACTGAGAATGAGTAATATTTTGGGTAGACCATATATGAAAATTACGACTTAATTATGTCATTAGTTTTCTGCATTCAAACTTATAGACGATTGTCACTGGGATTATACCTACACTCCTCAAAAACCAAAACAATACTTTTATGGTGTAATGGCAGAGGCAACACCTAATATGTTTGTGAAAACACACATTTACTTTTGTATTATAATGGGAGCTCATTTCATACTCAACTGTCAGATTTACTTACTGAGTCTTAGACTAATTTACGGCTTGTCCGATTGTTTTTTTTAACAAGATTCTCTAGAATGAAGAAGCTATGATTTTGTTTCGTCGTACCCGATTTGATTAGAATGACTATTTTGGTTAGAAGCTCTAAGTCTATGATTGATGGTAATTCTTGCATACTTTATGATTTTTAGATATCTCATATCTCACATTTTCACCTTCTACTTATATTTACTCTGATTTTGTTAGACAGGCAATCCCCTCGGTTAGTTACCAAGTAACTTAAGTTGAGGAATTGCCAGTAACCCTATAAAAATGGTTCCATCCAATTTTTGGGGCGTTACAGCTTTACCAAAATTTGATACCTTTCATAGTAGTATTGCTTTGCTAGGATTGAAATTGAAGGGCTTTTAATGAAAGAAGAGCTTTACCAAAATATGATACCTTGCTTTGCTAGCACTTGAAATTGAAGGCTTTAAAGGAGAGAAGGTGCTCTAAGGTGTATCTAACGATATACTCATATTATTTAATTTTTTTTAAAGAGAAATGTTATCTAGTAGACTATCATACGACTCCTATACAAACTGGGATGAAGTGACATACTCTCCCACTAGGACAAAAAGAAGTCGTTGTGACTACTGAACCAACAACACAGTTGGCATGACAAATAACTTTTGGAATTTTTCTTAAAAATCAAAATCAAAATTTGGATCCCAACCTGAATATCTGGGGCTAGTGCAAGGCAGTGAATTTGAATAAAAAAATGACGGTTGTGAAAATATAAAGTTTATAAAAATATGACCATTAGGAAAATATAAATTTTAAAAAGTATGATCCTTAGAAATAAATAAAATTTTAAAGATATGATTGTTACAAAAAGAATAAAGAAATATTTGAAAAAAAAAAAAATTGAATGGAACATAAAAGTGGCTAGCTAAAATTTTGAGCCTGTTGTACGTGTTTGGAAAAAGTAAATAGCCAAAAGAGGGGGGGGGGGGGGGGGGGAAGAAGTGATTTTTCAAGCTAAATAAAGAGTAAATTTGTTGAGGTTGATGTGAATGCTTAGGGGAATATGTGTAGTTTTTCCTATAAAAAATAAAAATTTCGAGGATTGTAAATATGGAGGAGTGCTTTACCAAAATTTGATACCTTTCGTAGTAGTATTGTTTTGCTATTACTGAAATTGAAGGGCTTTTAATGGAAGAGTAGCTTTACTGAAATCTAATACCTTGCTTTGCTAGGACTTGAAAGTGAAAGCTTTTGAAGGAGAGAAGGAATATATATATATATATATATATATATATATATATATATATTTTGTTGCTATGCACGAGTGAAGGAGCTTGAAATTTGGTAACTTTGAACTAGTATCGCTTTGCGGAATAAGATGGTTTTCATTCTTTTGGTTGACAATAACAACAGAGAGTTTAAGATTTAAAATCAACTAGTCAGACAATAGGAGTTGTTTGTTAATGCTTTTAATTTTTGGTTAAAAAACAAAGACGGTCTTAAAAAGCGTTACCAAACGAACCCTAATTAATTAAGGAAATATTGATTTGCATAGTTACATTATCTCAATTGTATAACAGTCATATAACAGTCAACTAAATAAAATTATTATTTTACAAAACATGTGAACATTATTGACATCATATAATGCACAAATTTTAATTCAAGACAATAAAATGAAATAGTATGGAAGGATCATTTTCCTTGCTTTCCAAGCAAAGCAAGGACATGAATTTCAAGTCTTGTCAATATATATATTGATAAGACTTGATTAACTCCTACAGGGCCACACAGACAAATTGCTCTCTCCCTATTCGCAGTCTATCTGTCAGAATTTATTGAGGTAGACTTTCCTCTCCCTGGGCTTTCATTTCCTTTTTCTTGATGCAGATTTGATTGACAAATTGCTCTCTCCCTATTCGCAGTCTATCTGTCAGAGTTTATTGAGGTAAACTTTCCTCTCCCTGGGCTTTCATTTCCCTTTTCTTGATGCAGATTTGCTTGACAAATTGCTCTCTCCCTATTCGCAGTCTATCTGTCAGAGTTTATTGAGGTAAACTTTCCTCTCCCTTGGCTTTCATTTCCCTTTTCTTGATGCAGATTTGCTGTTGTTTGTAAGTCGATGGGTGGTCTGGTGGCCATGGTGGAATGGGGAAAGTGAGTGAGCTGTTGATACAAGTAGTTTCGCATAGGAATGGGTCGTTTTGTCCCTTATTTTCGCAACTTTTAATCATGATATCTTTATCTATTTATCCTGCACTTTCTCTTTTTTCTTCAATTGTTTCTCTCGGATATATATATATATATATATATACATATGAGAAATGATAAAAAATTATTTTCTATTTCATCTTTCACCGTACAGTGAATAGGTGAATTTATATATTATTAAATTTGTGTGTTCCATGAATTCAATAGTGAATTTACAAAACAAATGGTTAGAGCAACTCACAATAGTTTAGCCATTTTTCAATGCAAAATGGCTCACCAAAATCTCCTTACCTTAGTCGTTTAGCTAACCAATTTCCAAAACCTCATCCATCAACTTATCTAAAATTTTCTCTATTTTATCAAAATAATATTTATTTTTCATTTTTATTAAAAAACCATTCCCATGAAAAAAATATACCAAATTAAACAACACAAGTTTTCCTTTTTAAAAAAACCGGATCTACCACATTATCACTTCAATATTTTTAATTTTTCTTTAATTAATTGCGTCTCATACGTAGTAATGATGTTATATGTTAAGAACTCGGGCCACCGTGAAATGATCTCATATGTTTAGTACGCTCATACGATTGTCATACAACTATGATGATGTGACAATTAATATCAACCATTGATTTTTTTCTTTTCACAAGCCCCTTTTGATTTAAATATTGATCTTCACTGCCACATCATTATAATTACATGACAGTCATATAAGAGTATACTAAATAGCATTACTCTACAAATCTAAAGAATTCTTATTCAAAATATCTTGGCTTAAAAAGGGACCAGTGGATGAAAAAAAATCAGTGTTTTGTGTGGTGGTAAGAGAGAGAGAGAGAGAGAGAGAGAAAAAGAGTTAATTAGAGAAGAAGAAGATAAAGGGAAAGTGAGGTTCGTTGGAGAGAGAGAAAAATGAAAAGAAAAAGATTAGAGAGAGAGAGAGCGAGAGAAAAGAAGAAGAAGATGAAGGGGAAGAAGAGCTTTGTTGGAGAGAGAGAAAAAAGAAAAGAGAAAGAAGAAAAGAAAACCTTATATGGCGTGACACTGTTCACAAATAGAGAAAAAATTTATTTTACATAATGGGATGGAGGGAGATTTTTATGGATTTGGTTAGCCATTTTAGATAAAATGGAAGAATTACTAAACCATTGTGGATGCTCCAGATGGTTTAAAGAATGAAGTGTAGTATATATATATATTCCATTAAAAAAAAAAAGAAAAGTCACTTAATGCTCATCTTTTTCAGCCGTACATTTCAAATACTCAAGAAAAATGTTGATGACGTGGATGGACCAGTGGGCGACTAGCCATGAGCATCATCGTAAGTTTACTGTGCTCTCTCCCCAGGGTGATTTGGCTAAATCCGGCGTAGGCACAAGGATCCTATTCCTTCATCCACACCCTCTTACCCTACAGCAAAACGACGGCTTAAGCTGTTATGCTTGTAATTCAAAGCAACGCAAGGGCTTGGTCTTCCGCTGCGACAAGTGCAACTTCAACGTTGATGTTGACTGTGCTATTATAAGGCCAACAATCGAAGAAAAAGACAGGCAAGTTTGTACGCTTTCTATCCACCATCATCCATTGGTGCTCTTCATTAACGTGCCTAAAGATCGCATCCACTGCTGCCTATGTGGGGAATACTGCTCGCATCCAACCTATGCTTGCTTCCCATGTAACCTTTCTCTTCATCGATCGTGTTATGAGCGAAACTTGCCGCAAGAGATCCAACACTTCTATCATACGTGCCCTCTCACCTTGTACATTTATAACTCAGGTGATGAATCTTATTGCAGAGGTTGTTATGAATCCTTGAAGCAGGGAATCTTATATTATGGCTGCGGTCGGTGTAGTTTTGGGATGCATGTTGATTGTACTTTGTTGCCCAATACCAACAAATCATCTACAAGTAGTCAAGAACCTCAGATTCAGCATTTCCTCCATGGACATCCATTGTCAATACTCTCTATGATCAAGGATGGTGACGGTAGTGTTATTAATTGCTATGCATGTAGGAAACCCTGCACAAATATTCTTACCTATGCTTGTTTCCATCCTTCCTGTAACAAGGCAGTTTACATTTGCAAAACATGCATTGAGTTGCCGCAAGAGATCTACCATCCCTTTCATCAATACCACCCTCTCACTCTGCTTCAACAATACCCTCGACGACAGATTGTAGACTGGACAGCTCCTCTTCCTGGGAGCATATGCAATGCCTGTCGTAAAGATACCAATATGGTCGTCTACATTTGTCAAAATGATCATAATTGCAATTTCCGCTTGCACGTTGGATGTAGTGAGATAAGGGCTGCTATACTACTGTACGAGGGTCACAATCATCTTCTACACGTCAAGGAGATTACAGATGGCCACAGTCCACTTAAGTGTAGCACTTGCAAGTCCACATGTGATTCATATGCCTTCAGTTGTCTCGATCTGCATTGTGATTTCAATCTCCATCTTACGTGTGGTCCATTACCATATACCATTAAACACAAATGCCACATACATCGCCTTATCTTGACGAATTCTCTTGCTACATATGAAGATGAGACAGAAGATGAATTCTATTGTGATGCTTGTGAGGAAGATAGGGATCCACTATTACCCCTTTATCAGTGCATGGAATGTCAGTTTGCTGCTGAAGTTAAATGCGTCATCTCTAAGGTAATAATTAAGATACTACCACATTTTTATTTTGGAAATTCAATCGTGTCTGTCTGTTGATCCTTATTTCACATTGCTTATTTACTCTTTTTGACTAAGACGAAAATACAAGGAGAGAATTTTGAATAGCAGTCGAAACAAATATTAATTGTAACCTTAATTTTTTTAGCCACAGCAGTGATGCAATGCACAACTTTGAATAAACAACGCTTGTTTATTTTCAAGATTTTATCAAAATTGCATATGGCTTAGTAATGAAGGTTCTACCTCTAAGAGCAGTTTATTTAATTTGCATATATATTTGGAAAACATTGGGCAACCAAAGTAGTTCTTGAATAAATGTGGCATTTCTTATGGTCTTAATTGGTCTTTCTTTTAAGATTTGTATGATTCATTTATATGAATAACACTTTTCTTTTTAGTGAATACATGTCTTAAGGAGATTGATAACTTGTAGATTCTTTTCGTGAACCCATAATATCACATATTGACACACCACTCAATCACAAACCTTAAATCTATGGGTTTTGGCCAAACAATGCTATATTAATTACTCACACTTATGACATCTTCTTAATGTGAGACTCAAACATTTCTACATTCACACATGTATACTCAATAATCTCCCCCTCATGGGTGAATCCATCACCACATTGCTACACTCCCCCTCAAACGGAAGCTTTTTTAATTTTTTAATTTTTTTTTTTTTATCAACATTTGTCCCTACTCCATGGACCATTGTTTGTGCCTGCGCCACTCCACTATAACTCTGCTATACCGCGAACCACAATTGGCTCTGATATCACTTGTTAAAGAAATTGTGCCATTGATCAATAGAGCATATTGAGGCACCAATCATTCTAAAAACTTAAGCCTATGAGTTTTGGCCCAACTATGTTATGTTAACCTTTCACACTTATAACATCTTTTTAATATGAGACTCAAACCTTTCTACACTCACACATGTATACTAAACAACATGTTAGTGCCATTTAAGTTCATCTTGGTTTGGTTGTTGCCCATGGTTTGTTCTATAATTTATATCATGACTTTCACTAAATAAAATTTTACAATTGGTTTGTGTTCGACTCAATCTTTGGTTGGTTTCTAGGTAATACCTTCGCTAAAGGGAGAGTACGGATATGTAGAGCTGAGAAATCCTAATGGACAACTTGTTAGGCTGATTACCAAAGACGCAACAAAAGAGATGGTGCAAGAGAAGGAAAAGCAACTCGAACCCAATTTGATTTTGTATAACATGTTAAGATCTTTGAGTGAAGATGAGAAAAAGGAGTTGGGTATTGTTTTAGAGGCTATAGAAAGGGAAACAGCTACTGCTAAAGACATATTATCTTATGACCTTGATGAAGTTTTACTATTTTCTGACAAGGCTTATACACAATTTATGAAGTTTCTTGATCATGACAAAGAGATTCCTACATATCAATATCAAGGTAGTTTTTTGGATTTGATGCCTGCAGTTGATCAGTTTTCCTATAAGTTGGATCCTAAAGAAGAGGCTATACATGTTGGAGATTACGTAGTTACTAAGAAGTTCGCCCCAATCCTCAAGCATTTGCTTTCTAAACACGGGGACATTAGCGCTGAGTCCTTGTTAGGTCCAAGGGTAAAAATGTTTCTCTTTCACATGTTATGTGGGTGCATATATAGCATGAAAAGCATCAAGGTTGTGGATATCAACCATGATTTGCTTCTCAACTGGTCAACAATTTTGAAAACCTTGCAAAGAGCAGGGTTCAAAATTCAATTTGTCATTGATCATTTGAAGAGAATCTCACGTGCTCACTTCGGCCTTTATGTTAAAGAGCAAGTAGACAATGCTCTTAATCAAATTGATAGAGAAATTGCCAAGCTTGAGGAACTTAAAGTGAAGCGCAAGCTCATAACATCCGCAGAATCTAGGAAATCCACTTTTATTAAAGAATGCTTGAGAGAAGCATCAATACTAAAGCGATGGAGAGCGGGTGGATTGCTAGAAATGTGAAGATTCAACATCTTTCAGCACCCAGGTATGTACATTCGTTTATTTTATATTAGTTAGCCTCATTTATGTATGAGCATGTGAGTGGGTACTCACTGTGCTGGTTTGAGTACAACATGAATTTCCAATTTTATCTGCAATTGATCTTCATGAATTAGGAAACCCATTATTAATTATTCATGTTATCCCACAAAATTTTTTTGTCAAAGAATTATTTTTGTCATAATGGTTTCAAATTGAGGTTGCTTTTCTAAACATACACTATATAAATGAGTGTAGGGTAATGCTATACACCACCAAACATCAAGAGGTTGGCTTAAGTGGTAAGGACCTTAGTTAGCTTGATGGCATTCTCATCAAGCCTAAGGTTCGAATTTCTTTAGATGCAAAACCTTATACTATCCACAGAGTTAAAATATAATAACAAAGTGGGTTTTAGTCCCCAGACTGGCGGTTGGGGTCCCCTAGTACTAGTAGTAAAGTGAGAACGACCATAGAGGTTAGAGTCCTTGAAATGATGCATTGCATGAATAATATGAAAATTATACAATTGATATTAATAATACCACAATAAATCATTAACCTTATACTATTGAATCAGTAGAACTCACTTGTTTGTCTATGTAAATATGATATTAAACATATTTACATAGACCATGTTACAGGTTCAGAGGACGAGTGTGAGAACCCTTACGCCGATTTTAGTGGTTTTTGAGGATACCATCGATCTACTATGTTTTGTTGCTAGACCATGATGTCTAGCTCTTTTGTTTTATGGTAAGTCTATTTCCGTTGAATATGTGTAATATGACTCTAACTTAGTTTATATTTTGTACTTATGTGTCGCTTGTGGCACTTATCTTTATTTGATACACCTAGTGTGTATTTATTATTTAATAGTGCAAAAGGAATATCTATTTAAATTGAGGCATATTCAGTCAGACGTGTTATGTGAGTGTTACCTTTTTTATTTATTTATTTTTTATTTTTTTTAAAAAACTACTTTGAAATTGTATCTATGATGTCGTAACTTCACGTGTGAAATGAGAGATTTCCATTTACAACCTTGTTATACAAAGTTAGGTTGTCACATAATCGTATTAGAACAATTTACATTGAGGACCGATGAAAGTTTAGTATCGAACTGTAAATTGGGTGATTTACAGTTTGGGTGTCACATCATATATTATTTGCTGATTTATTTATAAACTGCTTTAATAACGAAAGATGCAATATTGCATATTTCTTATTTCTAGTGGTTTTTTTTTTTTTTTGTTTGACATGTCCACACAAGAGGGGGGGGAAGGGGGATTCGAATTAGTGACCTGCGCTTTATAAGGCGTGGTTCTCGACCAATTAAGCTACCATTTGGGGACTCTTATTTTTAGTGTTATTCCAACAACAAAAAAAATAATAAAAGACATTAATGCATTTTGTATTCTAGTCCCCAAACTAGTGAGAATTATGATCCTCTCCATTTCATTTGAACGGAAGAATATCCCATTAGTTATAGTGGAGGGGTATTTTTGTCTCCTTAAAAAGTGAGGGGGCAAAAATACTCCTCCACTATAACTAACTGGATATTCTCCAGTTCAAATGAACTGGAGAGAATCCTGTTCCGACTAGTGACTGAAGTCCACAATGTTGGGTTCTAATCCCCAGACCAGTAGTTGTAGTTGGGTCCCCAGTGCTTAAAGATTATTAATAGGTGGTGGTTAGAGTTCCTAGTACTGCTAGTAAAGTGAGAACGTGGAGTTGGAGTCCCCTATTGTCCCTAAGCGTGGGGTTGGACTCCACTACCTATTAAGTAACTAGATAAAGATTATTAATAGGTGGTGGTTGGAGTTCTTAATATCATACCACTTAGAATAGGGGTGTTACAAGGAGTCCAATATCTGTCCAGAGATTGGAGTCATCTCGAGTGATGCGTTGCGAGAATAATATGAAAATTATATATATGTTATTAATAATACTACAATAAATCAATAACCTTATACGATTGAAGTTGTATAACTCACTTGTTTGCCTAAATAAATATAATATTGACCATCGTTGACTTGGCGCAGAACGATGCCTACTTTGTGATGAAAATCTGGAGGCACCTCACTTTAAAAACAGCTATAATATCTCTAACAGTTTCCCTCCCAATGTGATGTTATTTCCAACACAAAAGAAAAGAAAATAAAGTGAGAAGCAATACCCCAAACAACACGTCTCTACCAAGGGAAAAAAAGAAATAAAAGAAAGAATGAGCCATGCGTGGGACCAGCCAATCAAGAAAGAAAGAAAAATAACAAAAGAAGCACAAAAAGACAACTTGTGTCTTTTAAACTAAACGTGGGTTCAAAGCGCTGCAATGCATTAAACTTAAGAAAATCTATTCTTTGAAAATAGAACAACAAGCTGCGCGCATCGCAAACGGGGAAAGCCAGACAGAGGCGCAGAGCGCCATAGCGTAGTTTTGAATTTGGGGGAGCGACGCATATATAGCATTTCTTTTTTTATGTCTTTTTATTTCTATTTTGTTATGTATTTTAATATGAGAGGCCAAAATTGTTAATTAAAGTTGAGGATGAAGTCTAATTAAAAAGCTTCATCATTTATTTTTTAGAATTTTTTGTGCTCAGAATAATATTGTTTTATTTAATGATTAAATACATTGTTCTTGCTTCACATCAATTGACAACGATGGAATTCCGATATGAGTTAAATCATGTTTTTCTCATGATTTAGAATCCTCTTAATTAATTGAATGCATGGTTCATATTGTTGACTTTAAAATTGAATATCTCTTGTAATTTGTTTTTTTTGTTTGTTTTTAAATTGTTGAATAGAAGAAGAACATGCTTTAGATTTTTGTTAAGGGTTTTAAGGATGATATGCATGGTAACAAGATTGATTTCTAGATTATCATGTAGAGTTCAGGTAAAATCAATGATCTAAAATATATGTTGTTATGAATTAATGAGGTGGATTCTTATTTATTTTGTTTCGATTAATTGCATGTTTAATTTATTTTTATTTCCAAACAACCAAATTTTTATTGAACTATATTAGAAATTATTTAGTTTAGATTTGGTTAGTTTTCTTACAATTATACAGCTCCATGTGGGTTCAACCTCACACTTGCTAATCTATACTTCAGCACAGTTCATGTACTTACGAGCACATTTAAAATTCACAACAAACATATAATAGGTTGCTCAATGTGCAATTTCATTAGTGAACAATTTTGTGTGTTCTCTTATATATGCACCATTAGGGTTCTAGAAGGTCTCCTCCCAAAGACAGCGAGTCCCCTGTCCGTGTGAGGGTGAGATCATCAGTGGCGAGTCGACTAGGTAACGCTATCTATTGGTTTTTATTTTTTGGGTTTATAATAACACGAACAACTTTCAGTTTGATCGATGTAACGGTTACAAAATGTTTGATAATCACACATTGTATGTTTCTTTATACGAAATATATATATAACACAGTTGCAATGTAATATGTACGTGTAGGGGATGAGGACGAAGATGTAGCTCATGCGACAGGCGAACCTGGACAACGTGCTTCGCTACTGTCCCATGGATCAGCATAGATCTCCTGTGGTTCACCTCATACGTATGTATATATGGATCACCTCTATGTGCACCATTATATTTATGTACTTGTAAATCCAATGAAAAACTGCACTATGAAAAGCACGTGAAACATTTCCTAAGGTTTGGTTTTTGTATAATTACTTGTGGATCTTTTGGGCTGTCTTGTATTTCTAGGGTTTTATTGGTTGTTTTCTACTTTTTGGACCCAAAGGACCATTCTGACATGGTGATTTTTCATATTCATGTTTTTCCAATGAATCGCCAACTACTGTTGAGATTGGACGACATTGTTTTTATTCTGATTTTGATCACATCCAATACTGAATGCTCATTATGCATGTACGTACATTAATTAAATGTCTAGGAATTATGAAGTTTTTTGAATTTCTGATTGAGAAAACATTGATTAGAATGGATACTTCTGGCATATTTTTGTAGCTGAAGCTTAGGTAATATCTCCAAGTCAAAAATGATGAGAAGAGAAGGATGTGAGACCTAGATATTTAGACTTTGTAAGGCAACTTTGGCAGCTACTCATACCTGATGGAAATTGTTGCATAAACTTTCTATTCCTAAGTTATTACATTAATGTGATTTCTTAAAATAATGATTAGATAACTTACAAGGTGCATATGGGTGGAAGTAGACTTTTTTTTACTTTGCATTTATTTACATGTATATGGTTTTATCATTTGCAGTTGACGATTGCACTACAAGAAATTAGCTCTTTAGGGGCGACTTAAAGTCGCCCCTAAAGACCCTAAAGTGGACGCTGTTGGCAACAGCGTCCACTTTTCGACCCTAAAAGTGTCGACCCTAATAGTCCGACCCTAATGATCAAACGTCTGATCATCAGGGTCCACTTAAAAGTCGACCCTAATGATCACTTTTAGCGTCCACTTTATCGCCCCTAAAAGTCGCAATGTTTGGACCCTAAAGATGATGTAAACGGGAGCGAAAGTCGACCCTAATAGTCAAGCAATAGCGTCCACTTTTAGTTAACCATTAGCGTCGACTTTATGGACCCTAATATCCCTTTTAAAAAAATAATAATAATAACTATTAGCGTCCAAATAAGAGTGGACGCTGATAGTTAAACCATTAGCGTCCACAAAAGTGGACGCTAATGGTCCTAAAAAATTAAAAAAAAAACTAACTATCAGCGTCCACTTAGAGTCGACCCTAATGATGACTTTTAGCGTCCACTTTATCGACGCTAAAAGATACATGTGTTTGACTCTAAAGATGATGTACACAAAAGAATTAGTCGACGCTAATAGTTGACCATTAGCGTCCACAGTTGTGGACGCTGATGGTCCAAAAATATTAAAAAAAAATTGACTATCAGCGTCCACTTTGAAGTAGACGCTGATTAGTTGACCATTAGGGTCGACAATTGTCGACCCTAATGGTCCCTAAAAAAAAAAAAAAAAAAAACTGCGATCGATCGCACACTTGTGTGCGATCGATCGCATCATCAGTAGGTTTTCAAAATTTGGAGATCGATCGCACTTGGACTGAGATCGATCGCAATTTTCCGAAAACCTACTGATGCTGCGATCGATCGCACTCCAAGTGCGATCGATCGCAGCATCAGTAGGTTTTCGGAATTTGGAGATCGATCGCACTTGGAGTGAGATCGATCGCAATTTTCCGAAAACCTACTGATGCTGCGATCGATCGCACTTGAGTACGATCGATCGCAGCATCAGTAGGTTTTCGAAATTTTGGGATCGATCGCACTCCCAAGTGCGATCGATCGCAGCATCAGTACGTTTTCTAATGATTTCCAGTTCAAGTGATTCTCAATTCACACAAAGAACATCAAAAAAGCAACTGACTAGTCTTAGCAAAAAGAGTCACTAATAGAGTAAGATCTTGATGGCTTAAAATATATCATATTTGTAACTCTGACAAATGACAACTAAAACGCCAAAGTGCAGTCCATTCTTATCCATGCAACACATATCAATGATGTTAAAAATTAGACTTTTAGTCAGCTCATTATTTATCAACCCACTTAACTTGTCTCAAGAGTCATGGAGAGATGAAGACCACATGAAATTAGTCAAAATACAACCACCAACCTCTTGTTGAATGTGGACACCGAAATCTCCAAATACAATGTTCCCAAACGCATCTTTAGCATTAGTTTTCTGAATAAAATTCTGCATCAAAAAACAATAACATACTGAATTTTACTCTTCATCTTGGGGAAAAATATAATGAAGAAGTTATAAGATCTATGCAATGCAATGAAATGAACACAGGCAGTTTTTCACAGTATTTCATGAAGCCAAAAAAGAACTGCACAATTAAAATCTCCTGATCAATTAATAGTATTCAACCCAAAAGCGAAAATATGAATTCCTTACGTAACTCACCTGCCGTGCTCCCTCTGCGACACAAATAACAGCCGAACCCTTTGTCTCAATCAGGTATTTCAGATGACTCAAAACACCATGAGGCCCGTGCAAATTAAAAGATACCTTAGATGTGCATATCAGTAGAATCAGTAACAGCTCACAAAGATAACTATCCAATTAATTGCTAGTAATAAGTACCTCATGAATCAAACATATGTCAATTTGTCCACTAGCTAGGGATGCATGCATAGCTATATATCTACTGCTACGGCCCATCAATTTGACAATGCCAACACCATGATAAGCATTGTGCGCCTAACAAGATTGAGGCCAAAAAAAAAAGTTCACTATGAAGAAACCAACACTAAAAGAATTCAGCAGGAAAACTTATCCGGAGAAACATAACTCCATGCATGGGCAAATAAAATGCACGTAGAGTACCTCTATAAGAAACATTGCATTTATGTTTAAGTACACAACAACATTCTTTGATGAATCAATTAATATATGAAATAATCAAACTAATCTAAATGCCCACAAGAAACATAACTCAAAATGACTAACCTCATCAAAATCATAAAAAATATGTGAGAACTGCCCCATTAACCAAACCTGTCAAGGGAAAAAACTATTAAATATTTTTTTTACAATTCATGGGCAGCAAAATTCCAAAACCCAAAATAAAGTACTTATCTGCATTCTCTTCCTTGCCAATTCATCCTCATAAGCAATTTGAGTAATCTACCACAATGAACCAATATATAATATCAAAGACAATGAAAATGAAACCCAAAATGATAGAGAAAGAGATACTAAAAATGTGTTTCTTCATGAAATATATTAAAGCGAGAACCTGCTTGGGCGGTTTAACTTTCTTGTACTCTTGTCATCCTGCATACACTTAAAAATAAAATTTAGAAAGATATTATTACTCCCTTGCATTGTTTACTCAAAGTTCTTTAACCTTGATAACCATGTCAAGGGAGATTTACTAACTCAAAAGTTGTTGAACCAAAAATTTTGCGAATATCTTAATATAATATAAACCAAATAAAAAGTACCAACAGATATACATTACCAAACAGATCACGATCAACAAATAGTCAAATACACATTAGCAAATAGAAAGTACCAACAACTATCCAAATACATAGTATCAAAAAATATATCACAAATACATGCTATCAAAGAGTACATCCTAAATAAAGTTATTCCAAAGCTCCCTCAATTGTTGGCTTCACTTGATGCACCTCCAAGCAAGCTCCCTCCAGACCTAATAGAATAAAATTTCATATAATGATCAATAAGCTTTTTAACGATTACTTAGTATGTGTGTTTTTGTAAAATTAATGCATAGGTAAAGTTTCACTAACCCTCCAATACGTGACATTAAGAACTCAACAGTGGCTTTTAATTTGTTCGTTTCCTCAACGTTGGCTTGCAAATTCTCTCTGTACTGATGAAGTTCAATTCTAGTCTGTTGAAGCTCGCTTTGAGTATCTTCTTGTCTTTTCCTACACTCATCGTGGTTGTCGAACTGGGTGAACGCTTGAGATGAAGTTCTTAAAGGGGTAGGAATAAGACCGCATCCCATTCCTCTAACGTGCCCAGTTCGTCGGCCCCCTAGTACTTGTGTGACTATTTCTTGCATTCGGTCATCCACACTTGTTCCCTCCACATTGCCTTCCTCTAAGCCCTCACTGGTTGTTAATTCTTGCATTTGAAGCTGCACAAGTCATAGTTGGCCTTAGTTTAACATATACTTCATGCAAGTTTACTATTCATGTTCTTCACTAATCAACTTAATGATCGGAGCGTAAACAATTACTTACATATAGACTTTTGCATTTGTCGTTCACAAACTGTTTATCCTTTTTTCTTGTATGGGTAACCTCATACAGTTCAACAGGATTAGGCTTCACTTTTGTTTCTTGTTCCTACACATAATACATATAATCAAAGTTTACACTAAATAACGTTACTTTCATTAAATTATGGTACGAGATACTTACCTTTTTGTAAATGACATTGACAAATGAACAAGTCCCAGCTGTGTGATTTGTTTCCAATTTGCTTCTGTTTAGGGTATTTCGTTCAGACTTTTTCTATGAAATTTGGAAAGAAAAAAAAAACACAATTATTCATAAAATGTCCTCAAGTGCATGCAAATTATATCAATTTGAATATTCTAATCAGTATAATAATATATATTTACCTTCCATTTACCGTCATCAAATGAGTCACATATTAGGTTCCACTGTTGAGGACCATACCCTGCTGGCACGTTTTCCCTCCCAATAGCCTTAGCCCTGGCAATCCCCTCATCATCGTCTTTATCAATGCCGTCAAAATATTTCTTGTAATGATCCCTATACAAGTTCGAACGAAGCCTAGCATATGCACGACCCAATTTATTTTCAACAGCTTTGATGTGCTCGTATCGTTCCATATTCAGTGCGAAGTTTGACTGATACATAATAGATAAGAAAACAATGGTAAAAAATGTGTCACATTAATTTTCCATACGAAACATATTATTAAACATTACATTGATATTCATACCTGAACATGAAACAACAACTTGCTCTTTTCTTCAGCTGGGACCTTTTTCCATTCACCGTGATGGAGTTCGCACATGTTACGAATAATCTCCCCAATCTTGCTTGCAAACCATGATGCATTCTCGCCTACAGGTGCCCGGTGTCTATTTGGGATGTTTAGCACTACGGGACCATGCTTAAGTACATGGTCACTCAACTTCTTACACTTGGCCTTACCCCTTACACTTCTGACAGACGTGGTAGCTGTTATGCAAAACATGGTAACGTAGTAAGTTATATTTGGAAAAGTATATTGTCAAATGTCTATAACAAACCAAAATAATACAAAAATAACAGTTCATAAATATAAAATTCATGAACTTACAAGATGCAGTAGGGGCGGCTCCCTGTGAATCCAATCCTGCCACTGAGTGAATAGGATTATTAGACTCATGCGAAGGATGCCCATCCACTGACTCGAGGAGGAGGGGGGGCGAGGGCGACACATGCATATCTGTATCACCAAACCCAGAATTGAGAGTCGGACTCTCATGCTCGTCAATAAGGCCCCGGCCTTGACCTTGGCCTCGGCCTCGGCCTCGTGCTGCTGGAACACGTTTGCGTCCTGTTGTTGTCATTGTTATGATCAATCTGCTAACAAGTCAAAAACCACAAAATTATATTAGTCAATTTATAACCATATAGCATGTTCAATATTTTTGACAAACATACAATAATCATGCTAGTAAAAAATAAAAATAAAAACACCACAATATATATATATATATATATATATATATATATATAGAGAGAGAGAGAGAGAGCATCAATTTCATTAAATATGCTAATACACTTTGTACTTACACCAAATTTGAGCTTATGTGTTCAACACATTTCATCATCAGATTCATATTCAGAATCTGTAGCACTGTTACTTGAAGATGATTGTTCGTGTTCAGAGTCCTCTTCGTGTTCAGAGTCTATATCGTTGTCGCTACATAACTCCTCTTCCTCATCAAAGTTTGTATAATGGTCCTCGTCTGGCAAGTTATCGTTGGCAAACATGCTTGCATCAAGTTGAATATATAATTCGTCAATTGCTATTGTCGCATCATCTCTACGTAATTGAGTGGAGGCTTCAACATTCGCTTCATCAACAAAGACCATATTACCCCCAACACATTCACCTTCCTGGTATACGTCATCACTGAGTCTTTGGTCATCTTCTGTATTATCTCCCTTTTGTACTGTTGGAATATCATAGATGTCTCTATTGATCCACTTCTGCACCACTTTCCAATTACCACCCAATTTGGGATCATCCAAGTAAAACACTTGCGAAGCTTGACATGCTAAGATGAACGGGTCGGATTCACACCATTTACGAGAAGTATTCACAATCGTGAAGCCTTGGTCCATTCGTACTCCTGTTGCACTCCCAGTGTCCCACCAATCACACTCAAACAAGTACACGAGATTTTGGCCAGGGTAACGTAACTCTAGAATATTTTTTAACTCACCATAATACTCCGTTATTGAGGTTTCGTCCTCACCTGAAACAGAAACACCACTGTTCTGAGTAGTACGAGTTTCTGCACATTCTTTTGTGTGATACCTAACCCCATTCACGATGCAACCTCTATACGAATGAACATGACGATCAGGCCCACATGCAAGATCATATAAGTGTTTTGAGTCATTGGCTGCAGTACGCCCACTATTGTATAAACGTTTATGGAACCAACGTTCAAAGTTAGCTTCATGCTTTTTATCAATGTCACGGCCGCCTTCTCTTTTGATCATATTATAATGTTCACTGCATGAAAAATAAACGTATTGGTAAATGATCATCAACCCTACAATTATAACATGTCGTAACAAGTAAAACACAAAGGCCATTACTAAACTTACTCCAAATATGAGGCCGTTTCGTTACAATTGGTAAGCACATACCATCGTGCCCTAGCAAAATCATTAGCATCCAGTGTTACTAATTTAGCTGCTCCTAACGGCCGAACTCGTTGGGAGAACACATCCAAGCGCTGGCTCAATTCTACAACATCAACGTCAACATTTCTCCGTTCACGGTTCCATCTTGTCTCAATCCCCCGAAGGTACCTGGAACAGAAGGTCAAGCTCTCCTCAGCTAAGTAACACTCGACAATAGACCCCTCTGGACGCGCTTTGTTACGCGTCCACTTCTTATATCTTCCAAGTTCTCTTTCGAACGGATACATCCAACGGTTTTGTACGGGACCAGCAAGCTCGGCCTCCCGAGGTAAATGAAGTGCTAGATGGATCATAACATCAAAAAAAGCTGGCGGAAATATTTTTTCCATTTTGCATAAAATTGTTACAATGTCGACTTTCATTTGTTTTAGGATATCAACTTTCAACGTCCGTGCACATAACTGCGTAAAAAATGTACTGAACTCGGTCAATGTTGTTCGTATTTCCGACGTAGAGAAATTTCGAATTGCAACAGGAAGCAAGCGCTGTAAGAAGACATGACAATCGTGGCTTTTCATACCCGAAATTTTACCAGGAAGCTTGTTCACACATCGACCAATGTTAGATGCATACCCGTCAGGAAATTTAACACCTTTCAACCACTCACATAAACTCTTCTTCTCATCTCTTGTCAAGGTGTACTTCGCAAGTGGCATCCTATAAGTTTCACCATTTGGCTGCACATGCAATTCTTTACGTATACCCATCAACTGTAAATCTCTTCGTGCCTTGACTGTGTCCTTGGTCTTCCCATCGATATTCATCAACGTACCTAAGATACTTTCACATATGTTCTTCTCAATATGCATTACATCTAAATTATGACGTAGTTTCAAGCTTGACCAGTAAGGCAACTCAAAGAAAATACTTCTCTTCTTCCAATTCAACACAACATCTGTGTTCTTTCTCTTTCTCCCGCTTGTTTTTCGAAATTGCAAACCCTCAGCATCTCTTAGCTGTTTCAACAATTGACTTTCAGACAATTCTTCAGGTTGCAATCTATGCTCCTCTGTACCATCGAACAAATCTCCTCTTTTGCGCCATGGATGCTCTTGAGGAAGCCACCGACGATGACACATGAAGCACACCTTATGCCCATACTTCAAATACCTGAACGATGTATCCTTATTACATACTGGACATGCAAGCTTTCCAATTGTAGACCACCCAGATAATTTTCCATATGCAGGAAAATCATTTATAGTCCATAGTAATGTCGCATGCAATTGAAATGTCTCTTTCTTTGATGCATCGTACACGCGTATGCCTTCATTCCATAAATCTTTCAAGTCATCAACCAATGGCCGCAAATATACATCAATATTCTTTCCAGGATCTGAAGGCCCTGGGATAATAAGGGGCAACATCAAATTTGGACTCTTCATACACATCCACGGAGGGAGATTGTACACCGTTAACATTACTGCCCATATGCTATATGTTGTACTCATATTACCATATGGGTTGAAACCATCACTTGCTAAGCCAAGCCGCACGTTGCGGGAATCACTTGCAAACCACTCATGTCTTTTATCAAACTCTTTCCATACAATAGAATCGGCGGGGTGTCTGAGAGTATTGCCATCATCTTCTCGACCTTCTTTGTGCCACCGCATTTCCTTGGCCATTTCTTTTGTCATAAACAACCGTTGTAACCTCGATTTTATTGGGAAATACCGTAAGACCTTTTGAGGAATATTACTTTTTCTGCCTTTGCCATCAATCCATCTTGAATTGTTGCACTTTGGGCATACCACTTTGTCTGCATGTTCTTTCCAAAAAAGCACACAACCATTCTTGCATGCGTGTATCTTATCGTAACCGAATCCCAAGTGTCGCCTAAACTGTATTGCTTCTCTATACGAGCGTGGCAATGTCTCTCCATCTGGGAGGGCCGTCTTTATCAAGTCAATCATCATATCAAACGCCTTGTTACTCATGTTGCAGAACGCCTTTATATGAAGCATCTTCAGTATAAAAGCAATTCGTGTAAATTTCTTGCAGCCTGGATAAAGTTCTCGTAAACCATCTTCCCAAAATTGGTAGAAGGAGCTTGTTTGTTCGTGATTATCAGTTGTGGGGCCCTGTGAAGTAGAGGATTCTCCGATGTTAGCATCAACAAATGTCCCCATACATACATCGTCTAACAATTCTTCAACTGCATCAACCTCCTCCATCATTTCACTTGTATGTGTGTGCATGTTTGTAGAAGTGTTTTCCCTAAAATGATCTTCCCCGTGAAATATCCATCTAGTGTATGTCGGAGTAAATCCATTCATATACAAGTGACCCTTCACCTCGCTAATATGAGAATAATATCGATTTGCACAATCACGGCATGGACACTTTGTCATATCACGTGAATCAACTGATTTAACTGCCATTCCCATGAATTCTTCCACACCTTTTTGAAATCGCTCTGAACATCGCGTACTTTCCCGCATCCAACTCCTATCCATATTGATGTCCCTATTAAAGGTTATTCGTTACGTACATGTACGCACACAAGGGAATTAGAAGATCAGATTCTTAAGAATTGAATTAATAGAATTAAATGGGAGGTCTGTTCTCAAATATTAAGAGAGGGAAAGTTTAAAAGGAGCATGAGTAATGAGAGAATTCTAGAAGTGGGTTACTAGTTTAGAACAAATATATACGAAATGATGCTAGCTCAATGCGATGTTACCTAACAAAATATTCTAGAAGTGGGTTACTAGTTTAGAACAAATTTCTATTTGTAATTTATTTACTAGTTTAGCTCAATGACAGTTTTACATTTTTTAGAGAAATGTTAGCGGTCAATAAGTTTTTGATATTTGGCTTATATTCTCTTACACACTCAAGAGATCAACCATTAGACTTATGTAGTCCACCATTGATTTATGTGGAGTCAACATAAGTCCACAAATATAATATTTGATTTGTAAGATTAAATTGACTAAATATGGGAAGAATGGCAATGCTAGGGCAACGAGGATGGGTTAGGTGTGAAAGAAACCCATCCATGTGGAGCTAGGGACAAGATGAAAAATTGATTTGGAAGTATTTGATTATTGTCGGGAAATGATTATGCGGAGATAGTACACATAACACAACGTAATTTTACCATTTTTAAAAACTCAAAAACACATGGGCCACTTTCGTATTTAACCCTAATTTTAAAGCCTAATATTAGCAATTACATGAGCAAAGTTCCAATAAACTTTACTTTACTTTAATCCATTAATCCATTAAACTTTACTTTAATCCATTAAACTTAACTAATCGGAATCAGAGCAAACTGCGATCGATCGCATGATCGATCGCAGTACCAGACACCCAATGTGAGGAACCTACTGATGCTGCGATCGATCCTGCGATCGATCGCAGTACCAGACACCCAATGTGAGGAACCTACTGATGCTGCGATCGATCGCAGGATCGATCGCAGTACCAGACACCCAATGTGAGGAACCTACTGATGCTGCGATCGATCGCAGGATCGATCGCAGTACCAGACACCCAATGTGAGGAACCTACTGATGCTGCGATCGATCGCAGGATCGATCGCAGGATCGATCGCAGGATCGGACACCCAATGTGAGGAACCTACTGATGCTGCGATCGATCGCAGGATCGATCGCAGGATCAGAAGCTGAAACTGAGAAACAGAGTACCCTGCGATCGATCGCAGGCCTGATGCGATCGATCGCAGATAGGCGTTTGCAGAACATCTTCCTGCTTCTGTGGACACAAATAGAGGACCTTATACACCAGACATAGAGGACCTTATACACAAATAGAGGACCTTATTTTTGAATTTTAATCGTATTGATTAGGGAAGAAAACAAGAAGAAGAAGAAGTTGTAATGCATATTAGGGCCATGATTTCTAAATGAAAGGTCATCTAACATATATGCAATAACCTTTATTTATACAAAAGATTAATTTCATAAAATTAATCAAAATCCAGTTCAATTATTTGATGTGTTTGAGAAGAGAAAAATAAATATATAATCAAAGGTCATCTAACAGATGTGTTTGAGAAGAGAAAAATTGCAAAGATTAATTTGATCCAATTCCATTTCCTCCGGTTTAGTTAACACTTTAGAAAAAAAAAAAAAAAAACATACTCATACGAAAAAGAAATCATGGGACTTAATCCAACATCAGCTAAGGACATAGAGTATGGTGTGCTCTTAAGAATTGTTGAGTCCTCTTCAAGCAAACAATTGCCTAAAATAGAATGCTTTCGTAGATCCCGCTTTTGAGCCTCTCTCTCCTATGCAATTCCGATAGTATCGTTTCTCCAAGAGCTACCACAAAGCTCTTGGACTCCTCATCTAAACCAGAATCATTGGCCATAATTCTATCCATTAACTTGCACCACCAACACTAAAACCTCTACCAGCAGCATAATCCACAAAGCTGTAAAGAGGTACCACACTCTCACCATACTTCTCAAAGCCATCCAATTCCTGCTTGGCCTTGGCCCTAAGCTCCTCTGCTACCTCCATTGCCTTTCATTTATTGGGTATTAGGGGCCTCTCACAATAGCTATGGACTGCAATCTGGATAGGAGATTGTAGCCACTAGCTACATCCCAAAACTCAATCGAACGCTTGTCATGATTCTTCTTAATTTCCCCAATATATAAAAGGGTGGAAAGTAATATCTTAAACTCAAATCTTTCAAAATAGGAAAAGCAAACCCTTTTTGTAATTTGCTCAGGTAACAGGAGGGGTGACCAAGATCCCTAGTGATAACTTCACATGCACACCATGGTGGCTCCCTGTTTGGCTTGTGATTCAAACCCTAGAGAGAGAGAGAGAGAGAGATAGAATCTTTCTATTGGGGAAAGATAAGAAAAAGATGATGTTGGGGCATGTCTAGTGTATAAGGATCAAAGCCACATAAAGACTGTTTGTGTAATGAGAAAAGGGGGGAATTGGACTCTCTCATGGTACATAAAGATTAAAGGGTCCTCTAATACCCAAGTAGTAACTTTGCTTTTTTCCTTTTGTGATTCTTTTGACTGCCTTCAAAATTCTCGTAGGGATATACAACTCTTTTAAGTTTCTTATTATTTTCGTCCATGAATATAAGTTTGTTAAGACGAATAATGTAAATCTTAGTATGTTTTATGAACTTATTTTATTCTTTATTTTCTACTTGTAATATGAAACATCAATTTGTCACAACATTCTATAAGTTGAGATAAACGAACCCACCTAATTTCTAAAAGGCAATGGAGGTAGCAGAGGAGCTTATACAAAAAAAAAAGCTTCATTTAAGTGATTTTTTTTTTAATTTTCTAAATGAAAGGTCATCTAACATATATGCCCAATAAATGAAAGGTCATCTAACATCCAATTTTTAAATGAAAGGTCATCTAACATTGATATAAGTTGGCCGCTTTAAAGTTTCTGCTTCATCTTTGTGAGTTGTAAAAGTTTATTAATATTATTTACTTAAGAAATACTAAAACTACACTCTCATCCCACCAAGTTGATATGACATTTCCATCGATCCTTAATTTTCGTTTCTTTGTTACCAAGGATTTATTGGTTGATGAACACTACCAAGTTAGCCTAAATGAAATGAAAATTGTATTTCTTAAGTAAATTATCAATAATTTTTTACATCAATGAATATCAATAATTTCAAATTTTAAGCACGAAATAACATCCAAGATCTCACAACATTTGTGCAAATTATCACAATCAACCAACCAACCACTATAAGTCCAATAGTCCACTATCTATCTTCCAATTAAATGTATATAGAGGTTCATGAGAAATGAAGCAATATAAGATGGTGTAAAAAGCAACAAGTAGACAATCAAACGTACCATCTAGAACCTCTATTAGAGTTTGAATTTACAAGCAATTTCATGAGAAATGAAGCAATATTGTGAAACTAATTCATTATTTACCCATTCTTGAGCTATTAGAGTTTGCATTTACAAGCAATTTCATGATAAATGAAGCAATATTGTGAAACTAATTCATTTGAGAATGGGTAAAGAAATATTGTGAAACTAATTCATTATTAACCCATTCTTGAGCTATTAGAGTGTGAATTTATAAGAATTGTGATAACTTTCTTTACCCATTCTTGCTCCTTTTCTTTACCCATTTCTTCAAATCACAATTCATGGATATTATTGAGTGATTGAGAGGCATTTAAGGTTTGCAAGGGTTTAGGAGAAACTCATACCTGAGAGAGCTACAAGAGAGTTGATGAACACTGGAGTGAGAGCTGGCAGTGAGAGAGGTGCGCCGGAAACAGCTGCCGGAGAGAGAGAAACTTGCGTGGAGTGAGTGAGAGAGAGAGAGAGCTCGAGAGAGAGGGAGGGAGAGAGTGAGAGTGAGCTCGAGAGAGTGAGAGAGTGAGATTGAGAGACAGCGTGAGAGTGAGAGTGAGAGTGAGAGACAGCTAGCGTGAGAGTGGGGAACTAAAAGTGGCGCGCGGGAGGTCTTCAGACAATAAACAGTGCCCAAAATTTTAGAACCCCCGCCACTTTCAGACAATTCTGAAATTCTTTTAGTTCAGCAAAATTTTAGACAGATACCACTTTTAGTTCAGCAAAATTTAGTTCACAAAAAAGCTATTGGTAAACTTTTTTGTGCAACTAAATATTTGGGGTATTTTATTTACAAAAAAAAAAAAGAAAAAAATATAAATAACTACAGTAGCCTGTCAAACTATCAAATTGTATCAAAAAGTCTACTTATTTTGTTATATTTTTATAATACCCCTATTCTTTTAACAAAGTAAAATCAAATGTACGGTTACTTTAATACGATATGAAGAAATTTGTAATTTAGGTAAACTACAATGATTAATTATTTATTATTTCTTCCAAAAAACATTTAATAAAAATAACACACGGATATCCTACGTGAATCAATTCTATTGCAATTTACAAGATGATGCAAAAGCAATCCCGAATAAAAAAAAAAAAAAAAAAGATTAAAAAATAATATTTAATAAAATAAAGAATATGGAGTTGGTATTAAAAAATTAGTAGCTAAAATATAGAATTGTGCTTTGACTAGGTAGAATACATCTTACTGCTGAAGATGCTCTTGAAAGTTCATTGTAGCAGTAATAGGAAAATCTTCTATTTTACAGTGTCTATTGGAGCAAGAAAAGTTAACAAAATAGCTAAATTTAACTAAAAAGCTAGTTTAAAAATACTACTGGAGATGCTCTAAATTTTAATATTTTTTAAAATGTGTGTGTGTGTGTTTTATTTTTTTGCTTTGGTTGTAATATAATATAAAATTAAGGTTTTAGTATTTTATATATTGAGATATTTTGTTATTGTTTTTAAATTTTTGTTAAAAAAAAAATAAAAAAATGGCCTGATACGTGGACAGTTGAATATTAGATTAGTGTTGGAGACAGATGCCCTGATTTGTCAATAAAGGGAAATTCAAAAAGAAAAGAAAAAATTGCACTAGAATTATAGAATGAGAGAAGTGAAAAAGAATAAAAAATGAAGTAAATAAATATGACACTAATTTGTATGTTTATTAGGATCGATCGGATCGGATGTTTGATAGATCAAAAATGAAGTAAATAAATTATAACACTAATAGGATATCCGTGCGATCAATCGAACTAATTCATTAGGATCGACCGGATGTTTGATCGATCATTTAATCATATCGCGATCAATCGAACTAATTCATTAGGATCGACCGGATGTTTGATCGATCATTTAATCATATCGCGATCAATCGAACTAATTCATTAGGATCGACCGGATGTTTGATCGATCATTTAATCATATCGCGATCAATCGAACTAATTCATTAGGATCGACCGGATGTTTGATCGATCATTTAATCATATCGCGATCAATCGAACTAATTCATTAGGATCGACCGGATGTTTGATCGATCATTTAATCATATCGCGATCAATCAAACTAATTCATTAGGATCGACCGGATGTTTGATCGATCATTTAATCATATCGCGATCAATCGAACTAATTCATTAGGATCGACCGGATGTTTGATCGATCATTTAATCATATCGCGATCAATCGAACTAATTCATTAGGATCGACCGGATGTTTGATCGATCATTTAATCATGTCAAGTTTTATTGATTGTATCCCGATCAATTTAAGTAATGCACTAATATAATAGAAAATGCTTAGAGTTCAATTAAATGTTCGATCGAACATTTAATTTGTTTGAATTTTGTTCGATTATTTGATGTTATCACGATCGATCTTACGAATGCACTAGGTTGGACCAATTGGATGTCTAATCAAACATTCAATTTCAATTGTTTCAAGTTTGATCTCACATTTGATCATATCATAATCGAAGTTGTTGTACATTATGCAATAAAAATTAAAAAAAATAATAATTGCATAAAATATAAATATATATATATATGTATGTATGTATGGTGATTCTGTGATTGCGATCGATCGCACATTGGGTGAGATCGATCGCAATCACAGAATCAAACACGCGGATCCTTGGCCAAGTGCGATCGATCGCACTAGGTGTGCGATCGATCGCACTCGGACAGCACACCACGTGACCTATTTTAGGTCACTTTCCCCCCACCCCCACAAAAATTTCCTTCTCCCCACTGCGCCGTACACCTCTCCAACGCTTGGTCCACGCACCTCCGGCACAACTAATTCGTCCACCATTGCCAATCACTTCTACCACACAACCACCACACGGTTGTCTTCTCCGGCAACCATACCAGGTACGTTTTCACCACCTCTAGTACTTTACACCCCATTCCCCATTCCCATCAACACCCCAACCACGAGCACCTTCACGAGATTTTTTTTTTTCTCATATTTCTGCAATTGTGGGTGTTCATCCACCCACATTGCTTTGTTGTGGTTGGGTTTGGATGTTTTTGCAGGGGGTTTTGAGCGAAGTTGTGTTGTTTTGCAATTTTGCCTATCTCTAGTGCACGCCAGGTGTTCGACAAAAGTCCCCAATCACGCTCATCATGCCAAGAACTCGAGCTTCGTCCTCCCGAGGGTCTGATACCCGAGCCACTTCTCCCCCGCCCACTTTTGAGGAACGGGAGCTGCTATTTGAGACCACTTTCGCCATTCGCGAAGACTTTGAAAATCTTGAGGGGACTCAATGGGCGGTCGCCGAGTTCAAGCGACGGGGGCTAAAGAAGCTTTTCAAGCCGGTCACCCCCACTGCTTACAGAAAATTGGTGATCGAGTTTTATGTCCACCTATATCATGACTGCAGGAACATAGCTGCCCTCTCTTCGAAAGTGCAAGGCAAAGCTATTGACATAACACGGGCCGACATTGCTGCTGCCCTTCAATGCAATGATGAGCAACCTCCAGAAGCCGCACAACTTGCTGACCAACCGGACAGCTTCTACGTGGCGGAAATTATTGACGACATGTGCGAAGGGATGTATGCCGATGCCCACCATAATGCCGCCAGCCGATCAAAGCTACCTCAACGGCTTTGGTTTGTGGACTCCGTATTACACCGTAATGCGTTTCCCTTGGGGCACAAAAGTCAGAGGCGGGATCAATTTCTTCAAGCACTCTACGCCTTCCATAAAGGTGCTTGGTACTCCATTCCCGACATAATTTGGAGGCAAATTTACAAATTTTGGAATGGGGTGCACGTTGGAGGAGCGGGGTCCACACATTCATGGGGGTTGCCTTTCCCATACTTAATCTCCTACATCCTCCGGAAGAAAGGCGTCAAGGGTACCGCAGCTGATGAACCAGTCACTACTACTCCCATATTTGGCATTCGCCAATGGAACAAGAGCCTCTCCCACATGCCCCAGGTAGCTCCAGCACCAGCAGCTGCTGCGGAAGAGTATGAGGCCGAGCCAATGGCCGAAGATGAACCAATAGTTGATTCAGAGGCAGCTGAGGAGGAGGCCCCGAGAATTTTTCGTGAAGCACGAAACCGCTCAGTTAGTGAAGAAATAGCGGGCCTTCGGAGAGAGTTGGCTGGCCAAAGAAAGGAGGCTCGGAAAAATTACGAATCAATGGACAAACGCCTAGGCGCCTTAGAAGAATTGATGCAGTCCATTGTCAACCGGTTGCCACCACCATCTGCAGGAGCATCATCTTCTAGACAACAGTAAGCAGGGACTATCGTCTGGCTGAAGACATTAAACTTAGCGCTCATGGGAGGCACCCCATAGTTTACCCTTTTTATTTTGTTTAGTATGTTTTAAGTTAATCTTTTTATTTGTCTTTAGTTTTGTTTCTTTTGACTTGCTTTTGTGTTTTCTTATGGGAATGACCCCGTATTTGCACATCATAGATGGTTTTTGAATTGCAAGGTATCAATATATTTTCACTTAAAACTGAGATGAATTATTTTACGGTTTAGATTTTATTTTGTTATATTTAACAGTGTAAAATCTTTCCATAAGGTATCAATATATTCATCATATAATATATATACACTATTAGATCTGTAAAATTTAATATGAATTATGAAATGAGAATTAACTCTTCAAATTAGTCCATATGTAACAACTAACCAAATGGCAAATATATACAATTTAAAATCTTTCTTTAGGAGGATGGAATCGACGGTGCATATTGTGTCACTTTATTTCAAAATTTTAAATAATGCAGTGATATATATATACACAATTTTAGTAGATGTTATTGGGCAGCAATAAAATATATATATATATTTGAGCTTTTCTGCATGGGTGCGGTCGATTGCAATAACAGAAAGTTGGAATCAAACTTTCTGTTACTGCGATCGATCGCACCTTGTGTGCGACCGATCGCAATAACAGAAAATTTGATTCCAACTTTCTGTTGTTGCGATCGGTCGCACCATGGTTACGATCGATCGCAGTAATCGAATATTGGATTTCAACATTCTGTTACTGCGATCGATCGCACATTGTGTGCGATCGATCGCAATAACAGATGGATTATTTTTTTTTATTTTACTACGGACTCTTTAGGGTCGACAAAAGTCGACCCTAATACATAAGCATTAGCGTCGACTTTTAGAGTCGACCCTAATGATGTATCTTCAGCGTCCACTTAGAGTGGACGCTATTAGTCATCTATTTTAATTTTTTTAACTTTTTTTTATTTTACTACGGACTCTTTAGGGTCGACTTTTGTCGACCCTAATAAATACGCATTAGGGTCGACTATAAGAGTCGACCCTAATGATGTATGTTCAGCGTCCACTTAGAGTGGACGCTATTAGTCGTCTATTTTAATTTTTTTAACTTTTTTTTATTTTACTACGGACTCTTTAGGGTCGACTTTTGTCGACCCTAATACATACACATTAGGGTCGACTCTTAGAGTCGACCCTAATGATGTATCTTCAGCGTCCACTTATAGTGGACGCTATTAGTCATCTATTTTAATTTTTTTAACTTTTTTTTATTTTACTACGGACTCTTTAGGGTCGACTTTTGTCGACCCTAATAAATACGCATTAGGGTCGACTATAAGAGTCGACCCTAATGATGTATGTTCAGCGTCCACTTAGAGTGGACGCTATTAGTCGTCTATTTTAATTTTTTTAACTTTTTTTTATTTTACTACGGACTCTTTAGGGTCGACTTTTGTCGACCCTAATACATACACATTAGGGTCGACTCTTAGAGTCGACCCTAATGATGTATCTTCAGCGTCCACTTATAGTGGACGCTATTAGTCATCTATTTTAATTTTTTTAACTTTTTTTTATTTTACTACGGACTCTTTAGGGTCGACTTTTGTCGACCCTAATAAATACGCATTAGGGTCGACTATAAGAGTCGACCCTAATGATGTATGTTCAGCGTCCACTTAGAGTGGACGCTATTAGTCGTCTATTTTAATTTTTTTAACTTTTTTTATTTTACTACGGACTCTTTAGGGTCGACTTTTGTCGACCCTAATACATACACATTAGGGTCGACTCTTAGAGTCGACCCTAATGATGCATCTTCAGCGTCCACTTATAGTGGACGCTATTAGTCATCTATTTTAATTTTTTTAACTTTTTTTTATTTTACTACGGACTCTTTAGGGTCGACTTTTGTCGACCCTAATACATACACATTAGGGTCGACTCTAAAAGTCGACCCTAATGATGTATCTTCAGCGTCCACTTAGAGTGGACGCTATTAGTCATCTATTTTAATTTTTTTAACTTTTTTTTATTTTACTACGGACTCTTTAGGGTCGACTTTTGTCGACCCTAATAAATATACATTAGGGTCGACTCTTAGAGTCGACCCTAATGATGTATCTTCAGCGTCCACTCTAAGTGGACGCTATTAGTCATTTATTTTAATTTTTTTAACTTTTTTTTATTTTACTACGGACTCTTTAGGGTCGACTTTTGTCGACCCTAATACATACACATTAGGGTCGACTCTTAGAGTCGACCCTAATGATGTATCTTCAGCGTCCACTTAGAGTGGACGCTATTAGTCATCTATTTTAATTTTTTTAACTTTTTTTATTTTACTACGGACTCTTTAGGGTCGACTTTTGTCGACCCTAATACATAAGCATTAGGGTCGACTTTTAGAGTCGACCCTATTGAACTTTTTTTGTGATTTTTTTTTGTTTTTTTTTTTTTTCCCAGCTTATAGCGTCCATTTAAGTGGACGCTATTTATTAATTATTAGGGTCGACTATTATGGACCCTAAAAGTTTTTTTTTTGCCGCTTAAATTTTTCCCGCCCCTCGGATAATTCCCGCGCGTGTATTAGGGTCGACTTATTAGCGTCCACTATAAAGTGGACGCTAATAGTGCAATTTTCGACCCATTATTAGCGTCGGCTATTAGGTGGACGCTAATACTGAACTATTAGGGACGACTTTCAAAGTCGCCCCTAATAGTTCAGTATTAGGGGCGACTTTTTAGTCGCCCCTAATAAGTCGCCCCTAATGAACAACTTTCTTGTAGTGTTGAGTGAAGTTGCGGAGAAGTCAGGTGTATTGCACATATTGCAGAAGTGCATTTGCTGGTCTTGTATATTCAGCTTTTATGCATTGATGGATTCTTGTAGGATTAGTGCTTTTATGTAGATTATTGTTGAATTTCTTTGGTATTGCAGTTGTATTTTTCTGTTAAGGACATTAGATGGCCGGTGAAATACCATGTGATTATGTGATTTTCAATTTTTTTTTTTCTTTAAGCATGTTATTTGATTTAATGGATATATTTGAAGATGCAGTTGATATATGTTGTGGTATTGGATATATATATATATATATATATATATATATATATATATATATATATATATATATATATATATATATATATTGAAGTTGAGATGTATATGATAATGGATAGATGTAATTCATATATCAGGTAGTGCTAATTCAAAATTCGGGTAAAAAATCCCTAAATAAAAGAAAAATATATAGAGGGAGGGAATTTTTTTTTAAAAAAAAATACCTTATTTAGTGACGTTTTGTCAACGTGACACGTCACAACTTGGTGACGCATCAACATTTTTGCACGTCACCAATTAGTGACGTGTGAAGAAACGCACGTCACCTTTCGGGTGACGTGCAAAAAGATGCATGTCACCTTTAGTAAGGTGACATGCTAATTTTCGCTCGCACGTCACTATTCTAATTTCTAGTCTACCAGATTGAAGTCCTTTTTTCACACATCACTACTGGAAGGTCACTACCCCATTAGTAACCTTTATTGGCCAAAAAACGTCACCTTTGGGAAGTCGCAAAATTCCAACATTTTTGTAGGGCCTTTAACCAAGCTATCTTAGCCTTGTTAATTATTTAGGTCACTACACCATACCAGTAGTTAGGTTTCCAGTGCTAAAAGGTTATCATACGTGCAAGGGCGGATCCAAGGGGTCGATGCCCACCCTCCACTCCTAAAAATCCCCGTGTACCATTGTAAAAAAAGTTTTGTGTCATTATTATGCCCTTCATCCTCATGCTTTAGCACCATGGACGCCGATTATTAAGTTGAAATTTGAAAATTTTTATAAACTTGCATGTTCCAGAAGAATGAAAGGTAGAAGATGAATAGTTCAAAACGGTGAGTTTTGTCATTTGTGTCGTGCAGCCTCGAGTGTTTGGAGATGAGACAACCTTCAACTCTTCAAGACAAAATAGAAAAAACATAATAATAAAAGGCTTTGAAAACAAAGAAAGAAAGGGACCAGCCCACCAGTGTGCATAGGTAGAAAAAAAAAAAAAAAAAGAAAATGTAAAAGTAGAAGGCGTTGAACAAATAAAAGGGGACCAGCCGGGTCGGTCTTTATCCGCTCTCTTAGTAGAGTTTCTTTGAACCTCTGGTTTCTCTCTTCTAGGTTTTGTTTTTCTCTTCCTTTTCGTTGCTTATTTCCTGAGATTGACGTATTAAGCAGCCAAACGTCTGCTCTTGGCTGGTCTGATACTCCTCCCCTCTTAACTTTTCCCCCTGTTAACCCAGATATTTCTCCTTCTTTCATGCTTGTTGGAAAAATTTCCTCATCCCAACCACTCTAAAAAATCACTATCAAAAATAATATCTTACAAGCCTGGAAATTTTTGAAGTCTCTAGTTTCTGAAGACAGAGAAGACAATATGATGGTTTTTACTTTTGAAAGCTTGGAAGATCTTCATAGAGTTTTGGATTACTCTCCATGGAATATCAAGGGATCTCCTCTTTTTCTCAAGCGATGGTCTGCAGAGGATGCTATAGCTGATTTGGATTTCACCAAAGCTGCTTATTGGGTGCAAGTGCATAATCTTCCGTTGGAGCTTATGATAGTTGATAATGTAGAAAATATTGGTCCAAGTCTGGGTGAGTTGTTGGAGTTAGATAATGTTGACAATTCCAAACCAGCTAGGAAAGGTTTCCTTCGGTTTCGGGTTCTTCTTAATCTTTTGAATCCTCTTAATCCGGGGTTCACTTATAATAGGCCTCCTAAGGCTCCTCTTTGGGTGCAATATATGTATGAGAGGCTTTCGGATTACTGCTACATCTGTGGAAGAATTGGGCATCTTCCATTTGCTTGTCCTGTGGAACCACGTCCTCCTGACCATGGGAGGTATGGAGATAAGTTGAAGGCTAGTTCTCCTAAAACTAGTAGGGTTGTTCAGATTTTCCAACCAAGGAACCAGGTTTCAGATGCTCTGGCCATTGTTCAAGCTTCAAACAGGTTGGTCACTGAGTCCACTCGCCTATTCAACTCAACTCAGCCGTGTTCCTCCAGCTTTGCTTCTAGTTTTCTAGGTACCAACCCCACTACTTTGAGCCCCATTAATTCTGCATCTGCATTAATGGAAAAGGCCTCCTTTGTCAAAATTCAGCCTCAACACTCCGCCTCTTCTTTATTGCGCACTAGCATTGAGAAACTGAATTCTCTTGACCTTCATTTTCCACATAACACGTGGCCTTCTTTTGTCTCTTCTACCTTGGGGTTAGGTCCTTCTAGTTCCTCTATGGACAGCTCAAACTCTAAGTTGGAATCTGAAGGTATTAGTTCTATCTCAACTTTTTTACCTCACACTTCTTCTCTCCATTCCACGTGTGTTGTTGTCCCCACTAATTCCACTTCTACGATTCTTCCAAATTCTTCCTCTGGCCTGTCCACTTTTCTTTATCAACCTTCTCCTAATCTGAAACCTCCTAGCCATACCAACAGCTCTTCCAGCAAGAAAAGATTTCACCCTTATTCCAATTCCCTTCCTGTCAAAAAACCTAAACCTGACATTCAGTTTTCAAACAACAATGACGAAGATGTTGCTGCTCACGTTGAGGATGGGCAGAGTGTTTCAGAAATTGCAGGGGTCGAAGGTTTTAACCCCCCCTAGCTCAATGAAAATTCTTGCATGGAATTGTAGGGGTTTGGCTCGGGGCCCTACAATTCGAGCTCTCCGTGCCTTGCTAAGAAATCATCGTCCTGATATTCTGTTTTTGTCTGAGACTAAAGTTTCGTCTTCACGTTTTCAACCTTGTCTGTTTGGTTTGGGTTTTTCAGCTTGGTTAGAGGTTCCTCCTTCAGGTTTTCAAGGTGGTCTCTACTTGGCTTGGAAGCATGGTGTGGATATTGAGCCTGTCCGTCTTGATAAGCATTGTATTTCTTGTTTGGTGTATTCAGAACCTGTTTGTTGTCCGTGGCTTTTTTCTGGTGTCTATGCTCCACATACTAGCCAAAGACGTAATGCTTTTTGGTCTGTTTTGTCTAAGTTGGGTAATTCTTTTGGTGGAGCTTGGTTGTTATTAGGAGATTTCAACTCCATTTTGTCTTCTTCTGAGAAGAGTGGTGGCCGTGATTTTAGTTCTTCTTCTCATGGCAATTTTGTTGATTTTGTGCATTCGAATGCTCTGGTGGATCTTGGTTTTGTGGGTAACAGATTTACTTGGAGCAATTGTAGGGTTGGTAGGGAAAATATTAGAGAGAGGCTTGACAGGGGCTTGGCTAATCAAAATTGGGTTCATTCTTTTCCTAATTCTCTGGTTAACCATTTTCCTGCAACTCAGTCAGATCATTGTCCCATTTTGATCTCCACGGATGGTTCCTATAGGAATCTTCCTAAGCCTTTCCGTTTTGAAGCTTTCTGGATAAGGGATCAGTCCAGTCATTCAGTTGTTGCGCAGGCCTGGTTGGCTGAGGTTGAGGGTTCTCCGGCTTTTTCTTTGAGCAGGAAATGGAAGAGTACGAAGAGTGCCTTGAAGTTCTGGAACCAACATCATTTCGGCCATATTCAGTATAAGATTAAAGCACTGATGTCTGATATCAGTGTGATTCAATCTAGTTCCCATTCTCCTGGTAATGCGGCAAGGGAAACTATTTTGCAGAATGAGCTGCAGGAGCAACTGTTGAGGGAAGAAGTTCTTTGGAAGCAGAAGTCTAGAGAGTTGTGGCTTACCTGTACAGATCTCAACACTAAATTTTTTCATGCTTCTACTGTCTGTAGGCGTAGGTATAACTCTATCTCTTCCTTAAAGACTGCTGAAGGTACTATTTTGGGTGGTAGGGAAAATATTGGCAATTATCTGGTGCAGCATTTTAGTTCCTTGTTTACTTCTAATCATCCGGTTTTTGATGATAGATTTACTAGTTTGGTTGATAAGGTTGTGACTGAGGAGGAGAATGTTTCCCTTTGTTTAATTCCTGATGAGAATGAAATTTTCTTGGCTATTTCTGATTTGGGTTTGAATAAAGCCCCTGGTCCTGATGGTATGACTGGGTTGTTTTATAAGTCTTATTGGCCTATAGTGAAAGTGAGTGTTGTGGATTCGGTTCAATCTTTTTTCAGGGGTAGTTTTATTCTTAAGGTGTTTAACCACACTAATATAGCCCTTATTCCCAAGATTGACAATCCTTATTTAATGCATCATTTTAGGCCCATTAGTCTTACTAATTTCAATTACAAGATTATTTCTAAAATTCTCTCAAACAGATTTAAACCTTTATTGAGCAAGATCATTTCTCCTTATCAGTCTGCTTTTCTTAAAGGGAGGTCTATTCATGATAATACCATTCTTGCTCATGAGGTTTTTCATTCTATGAAGCAAAAAAAGGGGAATGGTGGTCTAATGGCTTTAAAGTTAGATATGGAGAAAGCCTTTGATTCTATGGAATGAGAATTTTTGCTTAAAATCCTAGAGCTGTTGGGTTTTAATTCTACTTGGATTCAATGGATTAGACAATGTATTACTACTTCCTCGTTCTTTATTCTTCTTGATGGTGCTCCTTTTGGAAAGTTCACTCCTTCTAGGGGTTTAAGGCAAGGAGATCCTCTTTCCCCTTTTTTGTTTATTTTGGGAGCTGAGATCTTTTCCAGATTAATTGAAAGAGAAGAAAGCTTGGGTCTTCTTCATGGCATCAAAATGGCTAGGAGGTGTCCTACTATTTCTCACCTTTTGTTTGCTGATGATGTCATTATTTTTTCCAGGGCTAATGAAAGTGAAGCTATGGTGATTTTAAAGTGTCTTAATACTTATTCCTCTTGGTCAGGACAACATATTAACATATCCAAATCTGCTATGTTCTTTAGTAGGAATTGTAGTTCTAATGCTAAAAATGCTGTCAAAGGGATTCTTCATTTGGCTTTGATCCCCTCTCGAGCTAAATATCTAGGTATTCCTCTTTTTATGCATAGGAGGAAGAAAGACTCTTTTATTGAACTTAAAGACAGAGTTCTTGCTAAAATTTCTGGTTGGAAAGCTAGGTTGCTCTCTCAGGCTGCGAGAACCACTTTGGTGAAGTCTGTGGCCAATGCTATTCCTACTTATCTAATGTCTTTGTTTCTTCTACCTAAGTCCTTTTGTGCTTCTATCAATTCCAGCATTCGGAAGTTTTGGTGGGGTTATCCGCAGGAAAAGAAGCATTGTCTTTCCCTTTTGGCTTGGGATAATATTTGTAAACCTAAGTCTTTGGGTGGCTTAGGTATCCGGTCTATGGAAGCCATTAACAACTCTCTTCTTGCTAGGCTTGGCTGGAAGTTGACATCCAATCAACCTCTTATTTGGGTGGATTCTCTTAGAGGTAAGTATCTCAAGCATGGTGTTTCCTTTTTGAATGCCCCCTCTAATGCTCTTTCTTCTTGGCTTTGGAAAGGGCTTCTTAAGAATAGAAAGGTAGTGGAGCAGGGAGCCTGCATTTCTATTTCTAGTGGTCAGAATATTGATATTTGGAATAACCCATGGATCCCCTTGATGCCTAATTTTAAGCCTATTTCGAATGAGAATTTGGTGGGGCTTCCTTCCTATCAGTTGAGGATCTTATTTGCCCTATTGGTCGTGGTTGGAACTCCTTATTGCTGCAGGATCTTTTTGATCCTATCACGGTTCAGCATATTCTTAGCATCCACTTGCCTCTTTCTCCTCAATTTGATAAGTGGTGTTGGGTTCCCTCTCCTTCAGGGATGTTTTCGGTGAAGTCAGCCCATGAGCTCTCTATTTCTTTGGGGGGCAGGGTTTCTCCCTTATCAACTGATGCTTGGTCTTCCCTTTGGGGATTAAAATTGCAGGCTAGGTTGAAGCATTTGTTATGGAAGGTTGATTGGGATATTCTTCCTTCTAGGGCAAAGATTGGTAGGTTTGTTGCTAGTGAGGATCCGGCAGCTTGGCTTTGTCCATTCTGTAAAGGACCCCCGGAGACTCTTTCACATATTTTTTTGGAATGTGATTTGGTGAGATTTTTGTGGAGGTCCTCTCCTTGGCATATTTCCATTTCTGATTTCTCCTATATGTCTACTTCAGAATGGATTCTTGCTATACTCTCCCCTATGGCTATTTTTGGCATTACCAAGGTTGAAGTTAGGAAGTTTCAACTTTTTGCTGCACTTATTTTGGATATTGTTTGGAGATGTAGGAACCTTCTTATCCATGAAGGGGTGCAGCCTATCCCCAGTAAAGTTTTCTTTGAAGTCTCTAGCTCTTTTAATAAGCATCTTTCAGCTTGGTCAGAGATGGCTCTTCCCTCTTTGTGGATCCCTCCTGCTGCTGGTTGGATAAAAGGCAACTTTGATGTTGCTGTGAAGGGATCTTTTGCAGTTGCTGCTGCTGTGCTTAGTGATGAAAAGGGTGCTATTGTAGGTGCTGCCACGCAAAGGTTAAATTGTCCAGATGCCCTTCAAGGAGAGGCCCTTGCAGCCTTGCTGACCACTCGATTGGCAGCCTCTTTTGGTTGTAATTTTCTTTCTTTGGAAGGAGACGCTCTTCTAGTGGTGTTAGCTATTAATAACCCTTCCCTTTTCTCTTCTTGGAATTTTGCTAATTGTATTTCTGATATTAGTGTAGTTTTAGCTCATTTTCAAAGTTGGAATGCTTTGAAGGTTTCACATAGTGCCAACTTTCGGGCACATGCTCTAGCTAAATGGGCCGCTTCCCATCTTGTTTTTGGAAGCATTCCCACAGGATCGCCTATTCTCTCTTCCATCCGGATCAGAAATGGGAAAAATCCTCCCCTGTAGTCCTTTTCCTTCATTCAATTAAAAAAGAAAAAAGAAAAAAAGGGGACCAGCCGTACAAATGGTGCAATGAACTGTACAAGACAAATAGAAAATATATATATATATAAGAAAAAGGCTTTTTTTTTTAAAAAAAAAAAAAGAAAAAAAAAGAAAAGAAAAAGACCAACCGTGCAAGTCTGCAACTGTACAAGACACAATATAACTGTTTTTATATTTAATTATTTATGAATTTATATAGTTTTTGTTTCATATTTTAATTGTAAATTTGTATAAATATATAATTGTAGTTATTTGAGATTATGGAGAAAAACAACGATTTTATTGAACTCCAATCAAGTTCTAAATGACTTCATATTGAAGTAAATTTAGTAAATTTGTCCAGAGATCTTTGCTTAAGAAAAGAAAAAAATGTGCAATTATCGTCCTAGTGATAGAGACCAAATTTAAAGAGCATATCTATAAATATGAGCTTCTCATTTTTTATATTTAATTTTTTTAAAATATTTTTAATTAATTTTATTTTGTTTATTCATCAAAAAATGTCCCTTGTGGGGGAAAATCCTAGATCCGCCACAGCATATACATATAGGTGGATGAAATCCCCAGTGTGGTGGTTGGAGTTCCCAAGTACTGCTAGTAAAGTGAGAACTTGGGGTTGGAGTCCCGATCCCCTATTACCCCTAGCACGGGTTAGAGTCCCTTATCTATCGAGAGATTGGAGTCATTTAGAGTGATGCCTTGCAAGAATAATATACAAATTATGTAACTGTCATTAATAATACTACAGTAAATCAATAAGCCTTATACCATTGAAGTTGTGTGACTCACTTGTTTGCCTAAATAAATATAATATTGACCATCGTTGACTTGGTGCAGAACCCTGCCTACTTTGTGATGTAAATCAGGAGGAAACAACTATAATATCTCTAACAGTTTGCCTCCTAATGTGATGTTATTTCGAACACAAAATAAAAGAAAATAAGTGAGAAGCAATACCTCGAACAACACGTCTCCAGCAATTGCACAAGCCACAAGAGAACAAAAGAAATAAAAGAAAGATTAATGAGCCATGCGTGGGACCAGCCAATCAAGAAAGAAAGAAAAATAACAAAAGAAGCACAAAAGACAATTTGTGTCTTTTAAATTAAACGTGGTTTCAAAGCGCGGCAATACATTAAACTTAAGAAAATCTATTCTTTGAAAATAGAACAACAAGATGCACCGCTAACGGGGGAAAAGCCAGACAGAGCCGCAGAGCACCAGAACGTAGTTCTGAATTTGTTTAATCACATCAATTTTTTATTTTATTTAAAAAGAAAAAGAAAAAAAAAAGAAAAGAAAAGCGAGAATGAAATCCTTTCTTTTCCCTTTTCACTTTGTGTCGTAGAGAAAAAAATTCTAAACCGGCATTACAAGTAAGGAAGCGAATCACAGCATTGGCCTTCAACATGTTTCTCATTGGTTACAAAGGAGGGCCATGATCATTTGATTCGTTTCCTTTGATAAAAAACATTAATTCTCAAAGGAAATAAATAGGTTTCCATAATCCAAAGCAATTTTATTCTTTATGAATTTTTGAATTCAATTGTCTACGACATAGTATATATATTGGCAAAAGATTCTAAGCCATACATTGAATTAAATTCAGAGTAGGGTTATTGTCGGAATATTAAGTATATTATTAAATCTTTTTTTTATTTTATTTTTTTATTTATTTATTTTTTTATCTAGAGTTTAAATTATTGAGATAATTAATGAATTAACATTATATCAGAATAAATGTCCTGAGTTTAAATATTATCTATGTAATTTAACCCCTATATATATATTCCTTATCTTATATCAAGTCACTTGGAAACAAATGAATTAATTTATCCAACCATTTTTCATAAGAGTAATGCTAGCAGAAATCACAAAAAAAAAAAAAAAAACAAAGTTTAGACTGATGGTAACATGCATGGTGCTGAACCAACAAGTTATACTTATACTATATTAGAAAAAAAGTTATACTTACACTACAAAAATTTATTTTTTTAGTTACGGACAAGTAGTAACGTGTATATGGGGTTACCACGTTACTAAAGTATTGTAACGTGTTGTTTGTAACGTGTCTGGGGCGTAGTGAAATTGGACGTAACAAAATGAAATTTTGTAACGTGTCAGAAACAACACGTTACTATTTGGTAACGTTTAGTAAAATTACACGTTACTACTGGTTATAACGTGGTTAATGCCACGTTACTACGAGTAGTAACGTGGGAAAAATGCCACGTTACAACCAGTAGTAACGTGGCACATGCAGCCACGTTACCACTAGTAGTAACGTGGCACATGTGCCACGTTACTACTGGTTGTAACGTGGCAGATTTCCCACGTTACAACTGGTGGTAACGTGGCTGCATGTGCCACGTTACTACTGGTAGTAACGTGGCACATGCAGCCACGTTACCACCAGTTGTAACGTGGGAAATCTGCCACGTTACAATCTTTTGTGACGTGGCATGTATGCCACGTCACTAAAATTTACAGGGAAGAAAATTTTTTTTTTTTTGTAATTTTTCTCCAGCATACATTTTTCTCCTGCATCCAACCAACCAAAAATCCAACCAACCAGCATACATTTCTACTCTCCTGCATCCAACCAACGACCCAACATCCAACATATATAACCCACATCCAACATCAATAATCAACCCATGCATAATCATAACTAACATCGTGTAACTAAGTAATAATAACTGTATACAAACAACTAACGTACAAATTTGTAATAAAAAGTAAAATACAATACAACTAACGTGATCAATACAACATCATAATACACAAATCATCGTGATCAATCATCTGCGCCGCATTAACTGCAAAAAGATAAAACGAATAATCAATTAGCTAATTAGTGAACATTTGTAACTTTAAATCCAGAATGTATAATTATCACATGCATATACAACCTCGACATACATATTAACTATGTATGCACAAACACATATTAATTATACAAAGCACAAACACATATTAACTGTACGAACAATACATGTTTATTCAATGAGACAACTTCAACAAATATGGTAACTATACAAAGCTTCATGCTCCATGCACATATATATCTATATATATATATATATATATACTTACGGGGTGCCTGAACGACGGGTATAATGTATTGACAAACGAGACTTCTGACCAACCGGCGTCTGAAGTGTGGTGTCATTATGATCGTCCTCAGCTTCTACTCTTACGTCATCTACACATATTACGTTGCAATTGTGTTAAATGCGAACAAAGTTTATTTGACTCATAAGATAACTGTGTTAATCAAATAAAAACAATAAAAATATATTGTTACCTGATCTGCTATCAACTGAGGATCTCACAATCACTCGGGCTGGGGACTCCGCATCTTGCGGATTCCGGGTAGTCGTCACCTCCAAATCGGAGCCCATACGTCTCGACCCCTCAAGGCTGCGAATCCGGGCCTCATACGCTGCCATCTGAGCAGCCATCTGAGTAGCCATCTGAGCAGCCACCTGCTCAGCAACCCGTGCAGACACCGCCGCAGTCACCGAAGCAGTAATTTCCTCACTCTGCTGCGTCAGCCGCTCATCCATTTCGTGACGATGCTTCTCCCTCTCTGATTGCATGGCTCTTTCAAATTCTTCGCGCGATATCATCGGGCCGCCCCGGTTCTGCGACCGTGTTTGGGACGGTGTATAGTATGAGTAGCTAGTGCCAGGTGCGGGCAAGATATTCTTACTGACTCCACGGACACGACCCGCATACTCTGGCTTATTGTTGTGCGCCTGAGCATAAGCATCATCCGGTGTCCACCTAATTGTGCCTTGGGGCCCTTCTACCTGCTCCGCAGGGTCATTTGGCAATAACTCTTCCATCCGAGCCTATACATGAGCATTCACATTTACATACAATAAAATAAGACTCAATAAGTTAATACATAACAATAGATTCACGACAATAAGTTAATACACTTACGATTCTCTCTGCGGCCACCGGATTTGGACGGCTACCATCTGACTTTGTATGGGACTTGATATACGTGACCGCTCGTGTAGGAGTCTTGCCTGAACTAATAAACTGCAATAAATTGAAAGCATCAATTAAATATTTATGATATATACTACGCAATATATCACAAATATGTATAGTCATGGTAAGTAAGAGTAGTATAGTACCTCCTCATGTGCGACTCTTGCTAAGCTCTTCGAGCCTGTGTAATGCGGTATTTCATTCTGTTTGCGTATGTCTTTCATGTGCTGGCAATAAGCCTACGAATCCAATATGTAGACATAATTAATCGCTAAGCCATCAAAGAATAATTACAATTAACAAAAGTCAAATAGTTCGAAGTCATAACCTACTTGATAATCGGGAGTACACCATTTTCCCAACAATATTTCCACATCTCTTGGGTTGTACTTTGAAATGGTGTGAGCCATCCTTGCCGACACTGTCCCAGGAGTGTCGTCGCTCTGAATCATGAGCTTCTGCCTCAACTTGTGCCTCAAAAGCTTTTGCTTCTCCCCCATGTCTCTAAAAGCATCTTTTTTAATTGCCGCCATATCCGACCCAGGCATGATATAGAAGTAATTCTGCATCAATTAACGAGGCTCTAATTAAAGCGTTTGTTGTTTCACAAATTATTTAATTTTAGACTGGTACAAATCATAAAGTACAAACATCTAAACTACACTTACCATCAATGACTCAAATAAATCTTCCTTGCTTTGTTCTGGTACATGCTTCCAGGGGTCGGATAGCTTGATAAAAGTCCCGGTCTTGCACGTCTTCCCTATCATCCGTCTAAATTTTTTGCCGCTTTGTCCTACGGGCTGCCACGCGCCATTATACTCCATGACCACCCTTTTTCCATCAGGAATGTCCCACAACTTGTGTGAGTCTTTTACGATCAACACCTCAAAGTTACCCGCCCTATCTGCAATGATGAAGTATATATTAGCACACAAATGGTTAGACATACATTATTTGAATTTATGTACTAATTAACTATATGTACCATCATGCATAAATATGTACACATTTATGGTTCGGAATATCATACATACATACCTATCGTGCGAACCTCGTCAATAGTCAATGCTGGCCAATCAAGGTCATCATCATGCTCATCGTGCTGCTCACCTATCCCATCATCCATGTCTTCACCAGGCTGTGTCTCACTATTATCCATAGGTGAGCCGCTGTTTGGCTGCTGATCGAAAAAGCCATGCGGCAATGGGGGTGGCGGGGATGGCATACGCATGGAGGCGCCAGGCTCGTAAGGACTAGGCTCATATCGATACCCAAACTGTGTAAGGCCTGTCGGGCCTCTTGCCTCCGCGAGTATTTGGGATATCTCAGCTAGCTGAGATGTGGAGACTAGGGTACAGGCATGATCGTCTCTGGCATGTAACTGCTCGTCTACATTATCCGGAAGTATAGGTCGATACCCTGATTGCTGCTGCATAAGCATAACAACTTCCTGTGCCTCACTATCTGTCAGGACATGGTGTGATCTCGATGTAGAAGCGGCTCCCCGCCGTCCTCTTGACTTCCCCCGAGTACTCATAGGACCCTGTGAAATACAGCACGCACCCAATTAGTTATGTGTATAGTGTGAAAAATATTCATTGCATATATGACGCAAAAATTAATAAATGAACAAATTAATAAGTAACAACAAATCAATAAATGTAAAATATTTATTTCATATGAAATGCCATACGCCTCGATTGGTGCAAAGCCGGGTCGGACATATTGGATGTCATCGTGCGGATCGTACAACTGATTATTGTTTAAAGTGAGTGGCTCACTATCGATCTCGTGATAGTTGGCATGAGGATCATCAGGCGTTTGACCCTGACCAACGTCGTATATGTTTCTAGGTTTCGTCCTCACCGCGCAAGCCCAATCTGGATTCCTTTCATCTCCGACGTAAAAAACTTGTTCCACTTGGGAAACTAGTACATACGGCTCATCACTAATCAGGTCCCCCTTATGGACAAGGTTTTTGAAGTTGACAAGCGTTATGCCATACTCGTCCACCCTGTATCCCCTGTCCCTTGTGGTGTCCGCCCAGTCACACTTGAACACAACATATTTTGTCCTGTCGTAATACTCCACTTCAAGTATTTGAGTTACTTTCCCGTAGTATGTTTCGCCATCAACAGTCGGCACGCACACGCCACTATTCTGAGACCTTTTTCCCACATCATGTGCGACAGTTCGAAAGAACTTGCCGTTTACCACATATCTATTATATTGGACTGCTGAGACCATCGGACCTCTACAATGCATTACTAGTTTGGCACCCATATCCTTCCGAAGTCGATCGTCCGAACTATCGACCTACGAGTCATATACAATAATGATGAAGTTTTGTTAGTGCATTGATGAAACATTATGAAATTTATAAGGGGTGACATTAGTCTTACGTAGTCACGGTACCAATCGCAGAATTGCTCAAAATGTAGGGTTTCCAAATGATCATCCGTAATCGTTCGCCCCCTGTTTGCACTTTGTCTTATCGAATCCTTATGTAGCCTACATTTTGAAATAAAATCAATTAAATTTAATTCACAACTAACGTTGTTGCATGATATGAGCATGCATATATTCATTACACAATACTAACGTCCGCAATTGGAGGAAGTCATCTGAGTTAAATAGGATGTAACGGTGAATCTGTGTCAACGTGAGACGGTTGAGAACGACTCGGGTTCCAGCTCCTTTAGGCCCATCCGGGTTTCGTTGCGGCCTATTGTGGAATGTCGGTGCGTTCTCTAAATACATCGAACAAAATGCCACCAACTCAGTTGCTATGTAGCCCTCCGCAATGCAACCCTCAGGAGCCGCTTTATTTCGCACACTTGATTTGAACACCCCGAGGCTCCTACATATCAAAACTAACTAATTATTACATCTAATCATTGTTTTAAAATAAATAAATGGCAACAAAATTTTAGTTTTAATTTTTTTCAGTAAATGTTACCTCTCTGCCGGATACATCCACCTATACTGTACCGGTCCACCAAGACGGCATTCACGGGCAAGGTGCACCACAACATGAACCATACTTGTGAAAAAACTGGGGGGGAATATCTGTTCCATCTGGCACATAGTCGTATACATCCCATCCTCAAGTCGGGTCAGATCCTCTTGGGTCAACGCAGTTGAACATATGCCCCTGAAGAATGCAGAAATTTCAACTAGCGGTCTAACTACGTTACCGGGCAGTGATCCACGCAATGCAATTGGGAGAAGCTGTTGCATCAATACATGATTGTCATGACTCTTTAAACCCGAGATCGTCCGGTCCTTAAGTTTTACACATCGGGAAATGTTCGAGGCATATCCGTCTGGCACCCTTATATTTCGAAGCACTTTTAGGAAACTAGCTTTATCCTCTTTAGACATTGTGTGGCAAGCATGAGGCATATAGATTCTTCCATCATCATTTGTGAAAGGATGCAGTGCTTGTCTCAAACCCATTTCTTGCAAGTCTTTTCGTGCTTGAAGGTTGTCCTTCGTTTTTCCCTTAATGTCTAGAATTGTGCCAAGTATATTGTCCATCACATTTTTCTCTATGTGCATGACATCAAGGTTATGCCGCAATAAATTATCCTTCCAGTACGGCAAACGAAAGAAAATACTTTTTTTCTTCCACAAGATATTATCAGTTCTCTTTCTCTTTGCATGTGAAGTATCAATATTAACTGACTTACCGGCGCTCTCATCCCCAAATGCTATCCCTTCTAACTGTTTTAGGATTTCATCTCCATCTGGAACATCAGGGGCACATTCAAGTTCTCGGTTACCGTCAAATGTATTTTTTTTTCGCCTCCACGGATGATCCATGGGCAGGTATCGCCTATGCCCCATAAAGCAAAACTTATGTCCGTGTTTTAACCGTCTAGACCTTGTTGCATGCATACAGCAAGGGCATGCCTTTCCACCCCTTGTAGGCCACCCAGACAAGTCCGCGTATGCCGGAAAGTCATTAATTGTCCACATCAACTGCGCTCGGAGCATGAAATTCTTTTTCAATGAGACATCAAATGTTCGTACCCCCACACTCCATAGTTGCTGCAATTCCTCAATTAACGGTTGCATGTACACATCTATATCCATTCCAGGTGAACTTGGACCTGGAATAATCAAGGATAATATGAAAGACGTTTGTTTCATGCACATCCAAGGAGGCAGGTTGTACGGTACAAGCATTACAGGCCAAGTACTGTGAGATGTGGTCATGTTCCCAAAAGGATTAAATCCATCTGAGGTTAGGCCAAGTCTTACATTCCTACTGTCTGATGAGAAGTCCGGATATAAATTGTCGAATGACTTCCATGCTTCGCCATCGGCAGGATGCCTCAAAACGCCGTCCTTAGTGCGGCCTTCTGCATGCCACCTCATATAGGGTGCAGTATGCTCTGACATAAAAAGCCTCTGTAGTCGTGGTATGATGGGAAACCACCGCAAAACCTTGACTGGACGTCTCTTACTCGACGTTATGGGGTGGCCATCCTCGTCGAAATTAATTTCGTCCTTCCACTTAGATTCTCCACATTTAACACATGAATCTAAATCGTTATTGCCCTTCCAGAACAACATACAATTATTGCGACAAGCTGGAATCTTCTCATACCCGAGTCCCATGTCCCTAAGAAACCGTTTCGCCTCATATGTATTAACTGGCAAGGCTCCATCATCTACAGGAACCAACTGATTGATTAGATCGAGGAAACACGAGAATATCGTATTACTAACTCCACCCATGCACTTCAAATTGTACAGATGTACAGTAGCACTCAGCTTGCTATGTTTGGTCTTATCATGAAGCGGTTTGTCTGCCTTTTTAAGCAATTCCTCGTACTTTCGTACGTCACCTCCATCGGCTTCGTCATCCACAATGTCTTCTTCCTCTCCATGCACCTCAACCCGAGGCTCCCTATCGTCAACTCTAACTTCGTGCATGCCGAATGCATCACGCAACATGGCATGCATATTGCCACCCTGTTCAGAACTTGCACCCGCAGCTGTTGCCGGATGTGATGAATTCGAGCCATCTACGGGAGCTCGAACAGGCCTCTCGCCATGATAAATCCAGAATGTGTATTGGGGCCACATTCCTTTCCCTCCTGTCAAGTGGTCGTATACCAAACATGGGGGGTGTCTCCTATTGCAGCGACACGTCTTACAGGGGCACAAAATAAGTTTGTCGGGAGTGTCACAGTTCCTAACTGCGAATTCTACAAACGCTCTACATCCTTCTCTGTATTCCGTCGTACCCCTTGATTTCTTCATCCAACTCTTGTCCATATCGTTACTACGTACATTAGAAACATAAATATATAAGAATTAAGCTAAACGTAAACATAAATGCATAACTATGGCCCATTGGAACCCTAACAGTGAATAAGTAAATTGTTGTTAACTACTTTATTGTTATTCTTTTATTTCATTCTGATTTGTTGTTTTTTCTACTAAAAGTTTACATGACTTGAAGTAATGCGGTATTTCAAACCCTAAACCACATTATAATACAAAATTATATACCATTGTCATGGGTACCGTACTGGAAAAGAATTTATACGTTCGTTGTTTATTTAATAACATGTACTCTAATATAAAGTTGCAAAACCTAAACCAACTTATATTAAACAACTCAATAAAAGATTGTAATTTGTTACGAGGCCCTAAATAAAACAAATTTAAGTTATGTTTTTGTCTCACTTTATTGAAAAAAATAAAGTTACGTAATTTTAATTTCATATGGGGACCCTAAATAAAATTCATGTAACTAGTTGCCGAGGTAGTTTTTTTTTTAAAAAAAAAAAAAAATTATTTGATAGAATTATGTATTTTTTATTATGTATTTTTGTAATCATTTATATAAATGATTTATATAATCTATTATCTATATTTTATGTCACATATAAGTGATCATTTATATAATATATAGGTTTGTAAAACATACACAATGTAAAAACATTTAATTAGCTAATTTCAAACTATCTAACTAAAGACCTACGTGTCTATAAATATTTTGCATGCATGCCCATATTAAACAATATTACATTTCTACGTACGTACAAACATAGGACACTAAAACTAATCTATTTCAACCAAATTAATAAGTTGACTAGCTAACAAAAAAAGCATTAACATACACATATACAATATTTCTATACACCCATACATTACAATAATGAATTTTTCCATTCCCTTAATTAATTACTGCAGACAAAAATATTCTAAACTACACATCAATATATATATACTACTTAAAATATATATATATATATATATATATATATATACCTGATGATGGGCGAAAAACAAGTGAGAGATGAGTTGGCGGCCGGAGCGGAGTTCGCCGGCGGAGAGAGCTAGAAGACGGTGGCGTGAGGTGATGAGTGGCTGCCGGCTACAAATCCGAGGAAGCTAGAAGCAAGGTCGAAAATGTGAGAGAAATATTCAGGAGAAGGTGGCTGGAAAATGTGAGAAGAAGAAAGAGGAGGAAGCTGCGCAGAGAAGGAGAAGGAGAGAAGAAGAAAAAAACCAGAGAAAAGAAGAACAAAACCAGAGAAGGAGAAGAAGAAAGAGGGGCGCGCAGGGAAAAAAGAAAAAAAAATTGAAACAGCTGCAGGCAAGCGCATGGTCCCGATGAAACAATGGTAACGTGTCACATAGACACGTTACCAAATGGTAACGTGCCACATAAGCACGTTACCAAATGGTAACGTGCCACATAAGCACGTTACCAAATTGTAACGTGCCTATGTGGCACGTTACTAAAATTATATATATATATATTAATAATAGATATATATATATATATACATATATAATTAATTGATTTAAATATATGATATTAAGTTGATATAATTAAGCTTAATATATATATATTATAACTCTTAATATATATTATATATATATATATAATTAATTGATTTAAATATATGATATTAAGTTGATATAATTAAGCTTAATATATATATATTATAACTCTTAATATATATTATATATATATATATATATAATTAATTGATATAAATATATGATATTAAGTTGATAATTAAGCTTAATATATATATATTATAACTCTTAATATATATTATATATATATATATATAATTAATTGATATAAATATATGATATTAAGTTGATAATTAAGCTTAATATATATATATATATATATATATATATATATATATATATATATATAATTATTTGATATAAACCTGTAATTTATATTAATATATATACTTGCAAATTACTAATCAAGCTTAATATATAATCATAGTTCTTGATATATTTAAACTTCATATTACATAATACTTGCAATTATGAAATTAAACTAAATTTATTTTAAGTTAATTAATTGATAATTATCAACTTGATTACACATAATCAAATTGATATATATATATATTTTCACCATGCTTAATTAAGGGATTGATATACATTTGCCAATTCCTTAATTTGGTTAATTAATTGATAGGGTTAATCTTATCAATTACTGCATATCCTATGAAATAAAGCATAGTGTTAATATTATAGAACTGATAGCGTCTACCATGCTTGACACATAAGAAGTAGTAATGATGCATTTAGTGTTGTAAAACACAACCACTAATGCATATTCTGTTGTAGAGGCATATCTTAGCTATATATTTTTTAAGTTTTGATCTTTCTCTGGGGACTCACAATATTAATATTTAGCATGAGATCTTTCTAGGGCAATTATCACAAAGTTGTAAGCCCCAATATTTTTTTAATCAAAATTATTATTAATATTTTTTTAAATAATTTTTTGGACAAATTATTATTAATATTTATCTTGGTAAATAAATAATTTTTTTATCAAGATAACGTGGTAAAATTATTTTTTGGACAAATTGTAATTATTTTTTGGACAAATAATTACAATTACAACTATAGTAATTATTTTTGGACAAATTGTAACGTGGCATTTTACCACGTTACCATATTGTAACGTGGTAAAATACCACGTTACCATATTGTAACGTGGTAAAATACCACGTTACAATATGGTAACGTGGCAAAATGCCACGTTAGCATATGGTAACGTGGCATTTTACCACGTTACAATATGGTAACGTGGCATTTTGCCACGTTACTATTATGGTAACGTGCTATTTTTGCACGTCACTATATTGTAACGTGTAAAAAATACCACGTTACTATAAATTATGGTAACGTGTTATCTTTTGACACGTTACAATATAGTGACGTGGCACCATTCGTATGAACAGTTGCCACGTCACTACACCCTAATATTTTTGTAGTGTTATACTAGTGCTTGAGGATCTTGGACAAAAAAGACATCTATGGGACCTCCAAAAAGGTAGGCTTCCAATTAACGACGTCCAATGTTTTTAACTTTCTTCCCTTTATCGATGGTTATATATATAGAGGGCCTAATAAAAACACACTTAATTAGCTACGCACCCATCTTTTTCTTGAGTTTCTACTTTTTGTTGCACTAGATGGAGAGCAAGCCCAATGTTTCTAGCAGCTCTGTGTCCGATGAGAATGTGATAGTGAAGCAAATTGAGGCCACCCATGCCCCAGATGGCCGAGACGTTGATGCCAGACCCCTTCTCTATCTTGTTGAGGACATTCTTAATCGTGCCACTGATCTCAATCCTGAATATGCCATCATTTCAACCGTACGTATATATAATTAATGATAATAATCCTTCTATGTTCTAATGTTAATTTATTTTGATTGAGATACTATATCCTCGTTGTTTAATTTACTGCAGGGTACCCAAACACACATTGAAAGCTTGGAGGAAATGACCCACCAATCTGCTTTCCTTGCCATGCTTGATTCCCTGTCATATACAATTGATCGAATTTCCTGCGAGGTATTAATAAATACTATACATGCAAGTTGTCATTTCTGATACATGATCTATATATAATAATACTTTCCCACGTACAGATTAACACTTTGAAATAATGTATGCATTGCAGATATCATACAAGGCTAGCGCTGTGAGTGGAAGGGGAACCGATGCACACCAAACCACACTGTCGATATTTAACATGCTAACAAACTATGTATGGGATGCTAAGTTGATGCTGGCCCTAACGGCTTTTGCTTTGCACTATGGAGAATTCTGGATCCTTACCCAGATTTACTCAACGAACCAACTTGTCAAATCAGTAGTGCCGCACCTACCTATACAAAATGTCATAACTGAGCAGGCAAGCGAACTGAAACCCAGTTTCGATGCACTTAATGATCTAATCAAGGCGATATTGGAAGTAACCCAGTGTGTAGTTGAGTTTAAACAACTTCCATCCATGTATATCACACCGGATGTACCTGCATTATCCTCCGGCAATATTCCAGCTGCTGTGTATTGGACCATCAGGAGCATCGTGGCCTGCGCAACCAAGATTACTAGCTTCACTGGTTACGAGTATGTTTTTCCCTCCATCCAATCCTAAATATTATATAAATGTTTATTAAACAGTTCCTGAAATGTTATACTTGGTAATTAATTTACAACGAAGCTAACCAAAATTATTTATTAAAGACATTTATATACCATTGCTGCAGGTTTGTGATATCCACCACAGAAGCAGGGGACTTATCCACCCTGGCTCACAAGCTCAAAGACATACATGACCTTCTTGAGAAGCAGCTGGAAATGTGCCACCAATACATAGGTACGTAAATGTGTTACAAACCATTAATGCCATAAAACAAGAAGCATCAATATTTTCATTTCGATGCAGAGGAGAAGAGGGATGAGGAAGCTTATCAGACGCTTAACAAACTGGTCTTCGAGATGATCCACATTGATAACATGAGGGTTCTCAAGGCCCTGATTAACCCTAGGGATTATCTGCAGCCGCTTGTTGACCGTTCCACCAAGCAATTGGTATGTTGGCTCTCTTCCCAACACATACGTACTTCCATTAGCGTTGCTTGAAGATTTAATTTAAGTTGCCAGAAAATATACAAGTTTCTGAATTTTTGTAATTGTTTGGAAAAACCAGGTTAACCTTGACGTTCTTAGGAGGAAAAACGTGCTATTGGTCATTTCAGGCCTGGACATCTCGGAATATAATGAGCTTGAACTTCTTCAAGAGATTTATGAGTACAGTCTCGAACGAACGACGCTAAAAGGTCAATATGAGTTTGTGTGGATACCGGTTGTGGACCGTTCGATCGAGTGGACCGATCCCATGCAAAGACAATTTGAGAGACTGCAATCTACAATGAAATATTACGCGGTGCAACACCCTTCCTTGATAGGAAACGCATCGGTCAAGTTCATCAAGGAGAAGTGGCACTTCAGGAATAAGCCTATCGTTGTGGTGTTGGACCCTCAAGGAAAGGTGGTGTCCCCCAATGCAATTCGCATGATGTTGATTTGGTTACACAATGCCTTTCCTTTAACTAGTTCGAGAGAAGAAGCGCTCTGGAGGGAAGAGACTTGGAGGCTTGAGCTTCTATTCCCGTCTGAATTGGACCCAACAATGCACAACTGGGTTAGTACGCATATAAGCTTGCAATAATAGCTTTTTTTCACAACAGGATTAACTGCATTTTATATGTTTCGGATCTATTTACTTACTTTTGATGGATATTTAGATGTTTATTTTCAAAATTACGAAGGCAAGACAAATAACTTGTTTTATTCAATCTCTATCAGGCCGGTAAAGATCGATATGGAAAGGGAAAAAAATAATATTTTTTTTCTTAAAAAAAAATAAATCGTTATCTGAGTTATGGTCTAAGTCTAAGTCTTAAAAAATCTTGTGTTTGTTTTCTTTTTTTTTTTTTCTTTTTTTTTTTTTTTTTAAGATAAAGAAATAAAGAAGGCTCACTAAAGGCACCAAAATCGAGGGTATAAGTTATTGAGAGTTGTATATACCTAGATTTAATATTTAATTTGTACCTATTGTAATTGTTATAAAAAAGTATGGCTCATTTGGTTCGCGGATTGAGTATTTCATTAGGAAAATGAATAGTTATTACCAGAAAAAAAAAAAAAAAAAAAAGGAAAGTGGAATGAAATAGTCATTCCTATTCCTTAGTTTATTAATAACATATGTATTCTAATTGAAGTTAAACCAAAACTACCAACAATCCCACACTTCATGAAAAAAAAAAAAAAAAAAAAAAAAAAAAAAAAAAAACCCATATTAAAAAAAAAAAAAATTACACTCATATTAAAAAGAAAAAAAGGGAAACCTAGAATTGCAAGGGGCACCTCGGGGGTCCACCCCAAGGTGCTCCGGGGGTGGACTAGGTCCTGCTAGTGGGTGGCCGGCCACCCCTTATAAATTCTAGGTTTTCCTTCTTTTTCTTTTTCTTTTTTCTTTTTTTTTTTAAATAAAAAACAAATTTTAGGGTTAAAATAAAATAAAAAATAATAAGGGTTTTTTTTGAAAAATCTATTCCATTTCATAAGAATAGTTATCCCACTCATTTTTTAGTGAAATAACTATTCATGTGTATATGAAATTAATAATTTTCATGAAAATAACTATTCTCAGGAATATTCTTAAAAAAAAAAAAACTATTATCAGGAATAGACCCCTACCAAACAAAAAAATGATTATCTTATAGAAATAGTCATTCTATTCTAGGGGTTTAGTCATTCCATTACCGGGGTCTATTCCTGGAATGGAATAGATTAATTATATATATAAATTGTTAAACCCTTATCTATCTACTTATATTATATATTAATTAATAATAGTTGGGATTTGTGTCTGTTTCTGTTTGATAGGTTAACGAAGGAAAATACTTTTTCTTGTATGGAGGGAACGACATCGAGTGGATTCGAAGATTTACACACTCAGCACGCGCAGTTGCACTGGCCGCGCGCATACCCTTAGAGATGTTCTATGTGGGAAGGAGCAGGGAATGGGAGAAAGTCATAGCAACAATCAAGTTGGAGAAGCTAAGTTCTTGGGAAGAGCAATTACAAATGTTGTTCTTCTGGAACCGCCTTGAGAACATGCTGTTGTCGAAGAAGCAACTAGGCAAGGCTGACGACGACGTCGACCCCGTGACACTTGGGGTAAAGAAGCTGCTTAGCTACGACAAAGAGGACGCCGTATGGGCTGTGCTGGGAAAAGGGTCTAGGATTGTGGTCAACAGTCATGGAAACACGGTGTTGCGGACCTTGTTGGAGTATGAGACATGGAAAGCGAATGTGGAGTTACAGGGTTTTGATGTGGCTTTCAAGAACCACCATGATCACCTGCTTATTCAGGCTTAATTAATTAGTGTTACAATATATTATTCATAACAAATTTGATAAACCCCATATAACAAAACATTGCATCAAGTTAAATCCCAAATTAACTTCTAGGATTTGATAATGCTCAAAAGAGATCAATCCCAAATTAGGGTTTCTTGGACAACACATTTAATGCACTAATACACATAAAAATAAAAAATAATAAAAAATGTGAACATGCACATATTCATTGTTAATATATATTATGATATTTAATTTTAAGGTTAAATACTCTTTTAATACTTTGGTTTTAACATTTTTTTTTTTTTCACCTAGGTTTCATTTTGTATCATAAATGGTATATGTCTTATGGCTAAATACGGAGTTAGTACCTCCGTCTATATTCCATGAAAAAAAACTAATGGATCGCTATGTCGATCAGCCCAATAAAAAACTAAGCAAGCCGTTGTCCTATGCCCTAATAAAAAAACTAAACATAGACGGATGTACTAACTCCGTATTTACCCATAATACATGTAACATATGATACAAAAAACCCATGTAGAAAAAAAATAAAATACATTAAAACTCATATACTAAAAGGGTATTTAACCCTTCATTTTATATTATGAGATTGGATTTCAGATATTTAATTAAGGCTTAATTATAGTCAATATTCTTTAATTAAGGCCTCTAATTATAGTAAATAAGCATTAAATAAGGGAAAAACATTCTTAAACAAAACCCATTTCCTAACTTTAGACGTTCTATTCTTGGGAAAAATGGAGATAATGAAAATAACAATAATATTCAATTACGTTGTGGGTAGAGATTTTTTGGGCCTTGAGAGCCAAAATTCCAATCAGAAATTAAAGGGACAACAATAAATTTTGATCTCTAGTTGCCAATTGGATCATTTGCATTAGATATGGATTGCTTTAACATTCAATGCTAATGATGCTACACATGTCCTAATGTCCACACGCATGCATCGTAAAGAAGTTATTCTAAACGTTCAAAATATAAAAATTAGGGTTAAGTACTTTTTTAGTACTTCGGTTTGCACTTTTTTTTTTTTTTCCTTAGGTCTCCAAAACAGTCAAAAATGGTACCTGACCTATGGAAAAAGACAAAATCAATACTTCCGTTAGTTTCCGTGAGAGAAAATTAACGATATGCTACGTGTCACTCACAAAATATGCCACATGTCCTAAAAATTAAAATAATAATAATAATACAAAATAATAAAATAATAATAAACCTAAAAAAAAATTAAAAATTGCATGGGGTGGCCGGCTACCCCCATTTTGGCCATTGCGGGTTCTCAAGGCCGGTGTAACACCCCGATCTCATATTGGGAAGATGAGAAGAAGCCTACATAGAGTGGGTAGTTTATAAAGATAGTCATGAGTGCTAAGTCCCACATTGCCTAGTTATTAGGTGAAATTGGGCTTTATAATGAATTTTAGGAAAGCTCCAAATTGACTACTTCTTTTGGGGTGATAGCGCAGATCTGGCTAGCACTTTTCCCTGGTTCGTTTCAAATGGTATTAGAGCCACCTAATAACGCCAGGTCATATGGTACTAGAGCACTGCATGGCATGACCCTAACGAAGATGTTAGAAATTTAAGAGAGGGAGTTTGTAACACCCTGGTCCCATATTGGAAAGATGAGAAGAAGCCCACATAGAGTGGGTGGTTTATAAAGATAGTCATGGGTACAGTGCTAAGTCCCACATTGCCTAGTTACTATGTGAAACTGGGCTTTATAATAAATTCTAAGGAAACTCCAAATTGACTAGTCATTTTTAGGTGATAGAGCAGATGTAGCTAGCGCTTTTTCCTAAATTGTTACAGCCGGTTTGGGGGTGGCTCAAAAGGGGGTGGCCGAAACCATTTAACTGCTAGCAGCCGAAGCAAATCCAATTGTGTAGTATGTAAGAATGATTCATATTCCTATTTCCATTAATGATAGAGGGATCCTAAGGACCCAAATAGGTAAGCCAAAAGCCCATGCAGGATGGAACAAGAAATCCCTCTGTTTATACAAGATAGGAAGCCTGAAAACAGTCATTTCCAGTTCTGCCATCCCATTGAACTTCACATTAATCAGACTGAAAAATATTGCTCCAAAAAATTTTCCTCCATCTGTTACAGTTCCAACTGACATTTCGGTCCTAAGGAAAACTGTAAGGGCAATTATGGACATGATTGTTATCTGGGTAGACTTGAATGTATACACAAAAGAATTACGCTTCATTAGCAGCCACTCCCTTGTATAGTTCCATATTTGAAATACCATACTTGTGCGTCACCAGAGCAGCTGGGTGGGTTCTAGATCTGTCATAAGGAGATCAGCTGCAAGCTATTGGCCAATGTGGAAAGAGCTAAAGGCCTGTGCAAAATCGGGAACAGAGATGTATCTGTGAGGTTGGTTCTTCTCGAACCAAAATTGTTCTTGATCCTTCTTGGAGGTTACTTCTTGCAAGAAGTCAGCAACCTTTGAAACCCATGTACTCAAAGAAATCGAGGACATTTTCTCTTGGACCTTGGTACACAACCTGACCATCTGAAAGTAGGATAAGGTCATCAAAGAGATCAAATGTCTCTGGTGCTGGCTGCAGAAGAGAAATGATCATCGTCACTTCCGTCATATGAACCATTTGCCTAATGAACTTGCATATCTGGAAAGTGCTACAACGTAACTGTCCAGCCCCGTTGATATTTCACCCATAAAAAGAGCCTTTGCTGGTCCGACCAACATCTCCCCTGCACCCCATTATAATAAAACAATTAGACTGCTTGTACACCAGCAATGGCTAGAATTCTAATATTTGGGAAAAATTATAGTTTATATAAGCAACAAGAACGTAGTGACCTGAACCGGATACATCTATCTTATGTCTATGGCTGAAGTAGTGATATTTGGCCCACCGGCATGCTTACTGTTCAAGCATGCCGGTGTTAAAATATTATTTTATTTTATTTTTACTGTTTAAATATTATTTTAATAATATTTTATAATATTTTAACACCAGTGAGGTTACTGTTCAAGCACGTCGGTTGGCCAAATATCACTACTCCTATGGCTGTAGTGGAGCAAAGCATTGAATGTTTGGAAGATTGATTCGTTAATTTTTTTTTTTTGGGTAAATTCATTCAAATTGTTTGTTAATTTAATACTATTAAGATTTAATTAAATAAATTAACTTAAATAAAAAATAATTTAATTTCAAGTCTATATGTAATATGTTAGAATAGTTTCCAACACGGTATGAACACGTCCTTGATGTTGATCCTGAAATAAGACAAAGTGAACACGAAGAGAAAGCGCCTTGTGTTGAGTGTGATCTCCCTCCGATGCTCAAGTAAGATCTCTGAGAAAATGGTGTGTAAGCGCTAATATGATTAAGCGTAATTTTGATACCTGGAATCTGATCTATAAATAGGCTAACAAGTTTACCCGGATTCGGACTCTCCTTTTGATATTATCTTTCCTTCACGATGATCTCTCCGAGTCTTCTAGTTTAATCCTTTCTCTATTTAGTGTAATGCGCGTAGCTCAATTTGAATTGAGAAAGTAGTTGTATACGTGCTCTATCACTATCCTTGCTATATTGGATAAACATGTCAACAATCTCTTACCCAGTGGAAGTCACCCACTGAGTGCTAAGAGTCTGGACACTCAACGATATCTTGTTTACAATTGTAGGTGATCCCCGGGCTCCCGGGAAGTATGTTCCCGGGAGTTAGTCTTTGGGCAACCGGCTTCTTCAATACTTGCTATTGACTCTTTTGGGCAGGGTGTCTATTAACCATGAAGCCTGCTGATTGGGACTTGGGCCCTCACCTCATTGATCAGTTACTCAATTCCCTTACTCGTGGTACTCCAGTAAGAGGAATTTTCCCTGAAGGCTTCAGATCTTTATCTTGTCTCAGTATGACTCACCATGATTTGTTGTGGATTCCCGTGTGACTGTACATTCTTTTCTTAACTGTTTGGCAACGCAAATCCAGAGATTTTCTAACACCATCCCATCGAAACGACGTGCTTCCTCTTTTTTCCGGGTTGATGGCAACTTCTTTTGATACAATATTTTCTTTTGTCTTATATTCATCAAAACATCGTCCTTGGCTATTACGTGTCATCTTCTCGTTGAGTTACCGGTCGCCCTTCTTGATTTGTTAGACACACGTTGTAACGCCCCACCCAAAATACAACAGCAAAATTGGGTAAATTATTTTTATTTTATCACAATAGCAACAAGACGTTACCACTACATCCTTGAATAATAACACAGCGGAAATAATCTGTAAATATTCTTTACATGAATTGATCTAATACACTTATTAATAACATATCCAGAGCTACTAATACATCACATAAACTCATTACATCTAAATCTTCAAGAAATATTCAACATTACAATGGCTTGCCACACAAGGCATATGTACAAGTCTACAAAAGAGGGCTAAACTCAAGCCCCGATACCACAATCTATGATCACCTGAATTCTTCCAACATGAGCCTCTAAACTCACACTGAGACGGGTGCTAATCTCTCAACTTGCAACATCAACAATGTCTATGCGATCATAGAGTTAACCACGTTCGCATATGCGGATTAATGAGTCCACAATCTCAGTAAGTATATAAATTACTAAGTTTTCACTGAGTCAAGCTTTCACTTTCTACATCAGTTTACAATAACAGCTACCCAACATTACTTTTTAAAACATTTTATAGCTGATAAAGTAAACAATTCAGTTATGAAAACATTTAATACATCATGTGCAATCCAGCTGTAAAAGTATTGATATGCTCTGTTCCATTCAGTCATATATTCATACAAGTACATCTAGCATGAAATGCCATATAAATCACATCATAAAACATCTTTACAAATCCATGAAATATATGCCATGCACACTTTTCATGAATCTTTCGTTTCATTGTCATCCGTAACATACCCGGGAACCTTTGCTCGGTAGGGTTTTGCGTAACATACCCGGGAGCCTTTGCCCAGTAGAGTTTTCATAACTTGTCATGATTTCATTCATCGTTGGTTTCCTTCCATGTTCATGCTTTCATTTAACATCATTTTCTTTCCAACATGATTTTTAACATGTCATAAACTTATGAAATCATAACTCATGATACATCATCAAGATTTTGCAAATCCATTGAATTCATTGAAAATCATCATAAATCTTATATCCTTATAACATATCATCGGCTCGAATTTAAACAATCATATCATTTTTGGGGAAACCATTTTAAAATCATTTCCATTGCTTAGTAAGTAGAAATACTTACTAAACTTTAAATCATTTAAATCAACAAAACATTAAAACATAGTATCTTGGCTCAGTAAGTAAAATACTTAGTAACCCGCAAGTGACTCACAACTCAAGTACTCACGCTCATTAGCTTCTTTTGGAAATTCTCTCTTGATCCAATTACTTCATACTACACATTGGGGAACTACATTCAATCCTAAGCCTCCAATATCGTGTTACATGCCTGCAATTAATTTCATTGTTAAACTTGGTTAAGCTATCCAAACGCTATTCAAACTCTAGATTAATCCACTAATCTAACAACCTAGAGCTTGAATAAGGCATAGAAATCCACTAACCACAAAAGCTCCAATTTAATATTAGGGATTTAGCTTCATACTACAAATACCCAATTTCGAACCTAATCAAAAATCCCTCAAATCATCATGATTTCAAGCTTCTAATCCCATGGGTAAAACATAAACTACAAGAAAAGGTTAAGGATTATACCTCACTAACACCCATAGCCGGAATCCTCTTTGATTTCTTCTTCTTCTTCTTCTTCTTCTATCTCTCTCTGAATCTCGTCCTCCTCTCTCTCTCTCTACATCTCTGAGTCTCTCTCTCGGTCTTGCATGGTATGCGTGAGTGTGAAGTGAAGAAAGGGAGATGGAGATGAGAAGAACTGGAAGGAATAGTGGAAGAGAAGGGGAGAAGAGATTTTTGGGTGGTTGGTTTTCTTTGCTAAAGTGGGAAGTGACCAAAATGTGCTAGAAGAAAGGCACTTCACGTGAGCCAAGTGAAGTTGAAGGGGGATGTGTGGAAATCCCAAAAATGATCTTCTCACTTAAGTAAATTTAGGATGGAATGGGCCACAAAATAGAAATTCTTATTTGGGCTAAACATGAGTAGCTTAATACTCTTTTCTTTTGGGCTTTACCTTAAGACCCATAATATAAAATAACCATATTATAATACTTAACCATACTAATTCATAATATTCTATTTAATTATAAATAGCCCAATAGACTATTTTTCCACCTTATTTTAATTCATTCTTTCTTAATTCCACATTACACCCCTACTATTTATTTTAACTACAACTTACCCTTATATATAATTATTTACCACTCTAAGAATTATTATTAATTAATCTTATTCCTATTAATTAAGGTTGTTTTAGGGTTATAAATAATAAATTCCTTAATTATTTTCTTGGGCATTGCACGCGTCTCAAATCCTATGACCCCCGACGCATTTCTCTGGTTCCGATCGACTGCTTCTATGAATAGTGCCATCGACACCAGTCGTGACTCTGACGAGCGTGTTCGCCAATCCTCTGTTCCTGTAGCTGAGCCTGCTCGTTGTGAGGATGCTTCTTCCAATGAAGTTCCTCAATATACTCTGGATTTCGCCATGAATCTTACGTCAAAACTGACATCAAATGACGAAAGGGTGCTCCGCAACAGCTATGACATTCCCCCATCCGTTCGTCTTCATTTCGCCAGTCCTAACACTTGCATTATTCCTAAGCCCAACGACGTTGATATCTGTGTGCATGAATGGATGTTTCTCACAGGGCTCCGATTTCCCTTTTCAGCGATTGTGAGGGTGCTGCTCAATTCTTTAGGCTTGGCCCCCTTTTAGATTTTGCCTAACGGATGGAGGTTTTTCTTTGCCTCCTACTTATTGTGGCCCACTATTTTCAAAGGCCATAGGATGACGGTTTCGGAATTCTTGGCTATCTATTGTCCAATCCATTCGAGGAATGGTTTGGTGAATTTCACAGCAAGGGGTAGGAATCACTTTATTACCCTGACTTCTACTTTCTCCAATAACAAGCAATGGTGTGAGCAATTCTTTTTTGTCTCAAGTGAATGGAGGCATCACGCTCGGATCCTTTTTGTGAGGACAAGAGGGTTCACCAGGACTGGGGACCTATGAAAAATGAATGTAAGCAAATCTTGTCTTTTCCATCTCGTTCCAAATTAATCTCATTGTTGTTTTTCTTCTTTCTTTACTAAATATGCCTTTCTTCTGGAAACATTGGAGAATGTTCCCATCTTAACCCCGGAACAGTAGGGCAGATAGGATCTTGGCGTTCTCACAACTTAAGGAGATTGCCCTGAAGACAGACTTTGGGGCTATTGTTACCGACGATGCCCTTCGCACCTACTTCAAGTATCCTATGCCCGAGGATAAGGTGCTTCTGAACAAAAAAGGAAAACCAAAGAAGTCCTCCAAGGAAGGACCTTCTCCTAGTGCTATCAATCTTGAACTCCCGGGGGCTTCGGTCAGCAAAAAAGTTGTGTCAAATAAAACTAGGGCTAAGAAGAAAGGGTCGACCACGGTAGAGACTTCTGCAACCGAGACTATACCATTTGAGGTTTTGCCAGTCAAGACTTCCTTGCCCCAATATCAAACTACTGGGATCCCTGATCCCGAAACTTCTACACCCGGGACCCTTGTGCCCGAGGTTGCTGCACCGGGACCCCTGCGCCCGAGGTTTCTACACCTCGGGACTTCTATGCCGGAGATTTCCTTTTATTTCTACTCCACCATTGGAGACATCTTTTACTGTTGAGCACCCCTTTGTGGGTGTAACGAAGGTTGACACTCACCCATTAGCAGTCGACCCTTCGGGAGGCATTGAGCCAATGTCTCCTAGGTATTCCATTGAATTTTCGTTGGTTTCTTTTCAGCAGTCTAATACGCCCGAAGCTTCGGGTACCAAGTGCAAGTTTATCAAGGGCGAAGGACCTTCAGAAGAGCCTTTGAAAAATGCTAAGTCTGTTGGAGGCGAAGCAGTTTTCCATATTGACTATCTAGACGCCGTGTTTTCTTCCTTCCCCTAGCCCTCTTAGGAGGAATCGGAGAGACAGGCGACTTTGGAGGATTTTTTGGGATTTGGTGGTTCGCTCAGTGGAGGTGGATTGCCAAATGTTGAAGCTATTCTTAAGGTAGCACCATTAGCTACCCTGGTGAACATCTCAAATGACTCCAATCCTGAAGAATATACCTGGGAAACTATGACAGCACACTTGCGAATATCCCAATCCCAGAGTGTTTTCAATCCCCGGGGGACCTCGAGCTGGGGCAGTCTTATAGTGTTCCTGCCTCTAAAGGTAAGTCTCCCTGTCCCAGTTTTCATCCATTTTTTCGAGACTCCGAAGATGTTTACACAGGTCCCCTCACTTGGGGTCCTCTCGGGAGAAGGTCTCCCTTGATACGGTCTTTGGGAGAAGGTTTGAAGGATAACCTGCTGGAGGCTATGTCTAGGATTATTCCCACCGGTTATACTAGAGGAGCTAGGAGAACCATCCCAGAGAGATTGATCGACAAAATTGTTCATCGCCATTACTCGGTGAACTGCTCTCTCCTTTTGCTTGAATGACAAACTTTGCTTTTCCTTTGACCCATCTTGACATTTTTCTTGTTTTCCAGTTCTCGTTGGAATTGACTAGCTGGCATAATGAGTTCTGCGATGGACTCGCTGAACACTCGTCGAAAACCATTGAGCTCCGAGAGATGGTTGTAACGACCCCGATGGGCAAATCATCTAACTAGTAATTGACCCCATGGTTCGTCTCCCAACCCTATTCCTCGCGGAACAAGACTCAGGGATTTCAACCTTTCTCGTCTAAACAAGAAAATCTCAGTGGAAGACTTTCAAAAACTATCAAAAATAGAGAGCAGTAAATTTAACATCCACATAACATGGACCAGAGTAAATATAAATCATCATAATGAAAAGATAACTATCAACGGTACCGGTGATTAGACTGTCATCAAAATAGGACTACAAACCATAACATAAATTCATAACATTGTTCCAACAAGAGATCAACAGATCAAATCCTAGATCTAAGCTTAAGCAGGGCTAACGAGATTAAAATCTCGATCATATCATCATGGCAGTTCCTCCATCCTTCCACATAAACTTCAGCCAAACTGGGTCCAAGTCCTTAAAAATGATCCGAATCAAGTCTTGTGCTATTACCCAAGTCGACTCTGACTGCATTCTTTTTTAGGATAGCTAAACCATGCAGATATTTGTAATGATAAGGGAAAACATAAACAAAAAGGGGGGGTAAGTCTAAGACTTAGTGAATGTTAATGCAAATAATGCCCATGCCAGTTTAGTAATGAACTCTATTTTCATAAAGCAAGAAACAGCTCCATATGACAGTTTTTATCATGAATGTGGTACAGATATATGATGCATGCATATGATATAGAGTGACAGTCATAGTTCAATAGTATGGTCTACCCAAGATATTACCCCTTCCCAGTAAGGTTGGTGGTGTCTCGATGGAGCTATTCTACAATGCTGATGCCCTTGCCATTGTACGCTACCGTACATAACACTAGCGGCACGATCGAGTCCGATCTCGGGGGGCTCACACCACTAATGATGTCCGTCCTGTAGTAACCTATCCATTTGGGAATGGCTGCACCAGGTCACAAAACCATTGGATCCAAAGCCCACATAACACTCATACATTTGACCATAAAGCTAACATGTATAGTAAGTCGATGGCCATTATACCGCACGTACCAGTTTACCATGTCATATGATGCGAATTATCTTGTCTGTATTTTACATGCAAGCTTTTACAAATCTCATTTTCTTAACATATTCAGCACAACGTTTTTCTCAAAATACTAAAGTTCATGTCAAACAAGTATAAATCGTGAGAGTTGCAAATATGCATGTTTTTGGTACACAAAATAGTCGTGTAATTCATGAAAAATAACAATGAGCATTGTATGAGTTAAAACTCACCTGGGTCATATAACGTCTCCGAGTATTCCAAATTATCCGGGTTCTCCCAATCTGTGAAAATTCTTTTATTAGTCATATTTCTATCAAAACAACTCTAAAACAAGAAAATATGAGCTATCGGACGGCTGGTTAAAATAAAGTCCCATGTCACACTCAGGGCCGTACGTCTGGGATCAGGACCATACGTCCTCTGTGATATCTTGGACTGTACGTCCGCTTCGAGGTTCTCAAGGAGAACCTCATTTTGTCCACTTGTCCTCGTATTCTCCAGACCCGAATTCTAAGGCTATCAAAGGGCTTCCTAAGGTCTCCTAACTCAAAACAACATCTTCAAGCAAATGTAATCATGCTAAGTCAAGACAACGCTATTCTAACAAGATTTAAAGTATAACTAAAGCTAAAGCTAAACTAACAACTCAAACAACAACTAAGACAACGTTTAAGCAGCATAACGATGTAAAAACGAGCTAGGCTTAAGAGCTTTACCTCCTTGAAGCGAAACTTCAAGAACTTCCCTTCCGTTAGCACCAAACGCTGACAATCTCACAAAACACTCACAAAAGGGTTTCTGGCAGCCTGGGGGTGAGAAAGAGGTGTGGAAAACTGAAGGGGGAAGGGGGTAAGGGGTATTTATAGCAGAGGGGCTCTACCAACTCTCCAAAAAAGCAGCGGACGTCCGCTAACCCTAGCGTACATCCGATACTATTTCTACTGTGGTCCAAAGGCTGCCTCGTACATTGATGTATTATCCAAAGGGTATTCCAAAAAGTAGCATATGTCCGTGTGGTCCCGCGTATGTCTGTGTACTATTTGCAAAGCGTATGTATAGTGGTCCCCCCCATAAGTCCGAACTACAAACAGAAGCGTACGTCCGGTCTGAAAGTCCAAATTACCCTTTTAGTGTCCTTAGTGATCCAAAGCCCAATTTAACCCCTAACTAAGCTACCTAAGCTTAGTTAATTATTTGGGTCACTACAATGGTCGAGCGTCTGAACGCTGAAGTGTCTTGGTTGAAAGGTGTTACTTTTAACATGGACAGTTTGAAAAAAATGGTGGTGGACTAGAACTGGGAGCTACTTTTGAGTCGTTGGGAGGTTGTGAGTGCTGAATCTCTTCTGGCGGCAAGTGAGGGGAACAACCGGTTGCTAGCTACTCAAGCCACCGAGGAGTCTCATAAGTTGAAGGATGCTCAAAAAGCCCTTGAAGACGCTCAGAAGGCCTATGAGGGTATGCAGAAAGCCTTCGAAGACTCCCAGAAAGCCCTGCAGGACTCTCTAAAAACTTCGGAGGATTGCAAGCACAAATGATCAAAGCGGAGGAGGGAGAGAAGTGGGCTAGGGGATCACTGGCCATCACTGAGCTGGCGATTGAAGATTCCAATAAGGAATGCGAGATATTGCGAACAAAATACCAGCTTTGGAAGGCTACAACCTCAAGGGCTTTGACGCAGCTGTCAACCTTCCCCTGGATTTGGGACAACTTGCGGGTCCATGCATTCAAATGGGGATTTGAAAACATGCGGGAATTGCTTACCAATCCCGACTAGTACAAGGTGGATCTAAAGAGTGTAAGTCCGACATACCTTCTGTTTCCTCTATCTGTGATTGATCAAATGTCTTTGATTAGCCAGGAATTAACTCTTGATGTTCCCAAGATCAATCCTTTTGACGGTCGACCTCCTTCTTTTAAGCTGCCAAAGATTCCTTTGGATTTCGAGGGTCCTTCCAAAGATGAAGAAGATGATGATGATGTTTAGGAGGGTGACACCACACACTCCTCTTCTTTGTAATGCCTTTGAATTTTTAATGAAACTGAATTTTGTTTGAAAAATTTGTTGTTTGCCTCATGAGTGGATATAATGCATATATTTCCCACCCCCACTGTTTAAACACTCGAGGCAAGGTAACTTGGCCTCAAATTTTGAATTTAGAAAATGAATGGTGATCGGGAGTTTAGTGACAACCCCCTCCATTCAAACATCCGAGACTGAGTACTGGGCTTTGTGAGTCATGATTTCTTTCTGTCGAAAAGTTCAATCGACTGTCTTTTCCTTGTCATATTGGAGAAGATGGTGCTTTGATGGGCCTTAAATGCAATGCTCCTTTCCGAGGTGGATGTGCATGCGTGTGCTGTATCTTGCTTTGATGCTGAGTGAGACTTATCATTTCCGAGATGGTTCGCGTGTGAGGTTCATTTTGTATCAATGAGGGAGTTTTATCTATAACTACTCCTTTCTCTTCTGAAATTATTCAAACACCTTTTCGAAACCTTTCCTTCTAAACACGTCAAGTTTTGTTGGTCCTTCTCCTAAGTCTTCATCTTCTTCAGATATTGATTCTAATTCTTGCAGTGTCATAGGCTCTAACACTTCATGTGAACTTCACCCTCGCCGTAGGGGTGAGTCTGGTCCTCCTATGTGGCCGCGCTTTGTTGGCGTTTTCAATCGATACAACCCTAATCTTGACAGGGTGCGGTCCTTTCTAATGTCTCGAGAGCAGTCCCTTGCATGCCTTAAGCAAAAACCAGATGCTCACCACTGGGATTGCTCTCAGGGATGAACGCATTACTGGGCTAGTGGACCAGCAAGAGAGTGTCAGGGCGGATAACTTGCACTGTGCTGAGAATTTTGCAAAGGTGACTGAACTGTACACTATGGCAAGTCGAAAACTGGAGAAGTACCAGAGGCTATGCAATTGGGCATCAGGAAAATAGTGTTGTATTTTTGCTAAGCTGCCTAGGAGCAATTTATTTTGTAATACCTTGCTATTTCCTTAATGAAATTTGATTTTCTTTTTGACTTCCAAAGAATTGATTTCAGAGAATTGTGGTATTGTGCGATAGTTGTGTGTTAATACATTAATAAGCCCCTCCATTCGAAGATCTGAGGCAAGGTGACTTGTCCTCGGTTTTTGAATTGAAACTGAGAGATCCTGGGGTTTTTTATGATAACCCCCTGCATTCAAAGATCCAAGGCAAGGTGACTTGTCCTCGGTTTTTGAATTAAAACTAAGAGATCCCAGGGTTTTTGATGATAACCCCCTCCCTTCGAAGATCCAAGGCAAGGTGACTTGTCCACGGTTTCTGAATTGAAACCGAGAGATCTCGGGGTTTTTGATGATAACCCCTCAATTCGAAGATTCGAGGCAAAGTGACTTGTCCTCAGTTTTTGAATTGAAACTGAGAGATCCTAGGGTTTTTGATGATAACCCCCTCCATTCGATGATCAGAGGCAAGGACCGTAAGGTGACTTGTCCTTGGTTTTTGGATTGAAACTGAGAGATCTCGGGGTTTTTTATGATAACCCCCTCCATTCAAAGATCCCAGGCAAGGTGACTTGTCCTCGGTTTTTGAATTGAAACTCAAAGATCCTTGGGTTTTTTATGATAACCCCCTCCATTTGAAGATTCCAGGAAAGGTGACTTGTCCTCGGTTTTTGAATTGAAAGTGAGAGATCTCGGGGTTTTTGATGATAACCCCCTCCATTCGAAGATCCGAGGGTGAGCTTTGGAATTGAAATTGACGACTTATTCTCTTTGGGAAATGATGCGTTATTATTTAAGGAGCCGTCGATTGGTCTTAGAGAATCTCAAAGGACTGTTCCTGTCCCCATTCAAGAGCCGTTTTTGGATTAATTGTGGCACCTCTTTTCAATGCATCCTTGCATGCCCGCTGTTTGCGACACTTGGTGTTTCCTTGTTTGTTTGAGTGCATGGCTCATTATTGCCAGCTTTTGTGTTTCTGAGAAAGTTTCTCTTATAAATATCATCTTATGGTTTGCCCTTAAAATCATTCGAAATATTTTTGAGAAACTTTGATCAGCATGTGTTCTTCTCGTTCTGCCTCTGGTTCTCCAATTCACTCCAATAACGGCTCTTGTAGTGTTATCGGGTCAGATTCCTCCAGTGATGGTCCCTTCCCACGCTCTCATTTTATGGGGATCTTTAACAGATACGATCCGAAGCTTGACAGGGTGAAGTCCATGTTGTAGGTCCGGGAACAAATCCTTGCCATTAGTGCGAGGCAAGTGCATGAACTCACCCTTCAGGTTGCTCTGAGGGATGAGCACATCGTTCAGCTTGAGGGTCAGATTGATCGCCTTTGTGAGGATAACTCACGATGTAGCAATAATTTCACTAAAGTGAACTTTATGCTTACTGAGTCAGATAGGAAGCTGGATAAGTATTGGTGGCTGTGTGCCAAATGGAAGGCCCGGGCTTTGGGGGAATAGCTTTGTATTTTGTTTTGCTAAGCTATCCAAAGATAATTCTTTTGTAATGTTCTATTTTCCCCGTTTCAATGAAATTTGTTTTGTCTTCATCTTTCCTGAATGCTTGTGTTTATCTTTGATAATTGAATGTTGAGAACTGCAAATAATTCTGACTTTTTTGAGAATGAACTTAGAAAAACCCGAGGGAAATTTCCAACCCTCTGAGGACTGAGAATGGACTTAGGAAAAAAAAACTTAGGGCAAAATTCGACCCTTTTTTAGGACTTGGTTTTTGAGGAAGCCAAGTGCTCGGTTCTCCGTGTCTACCTGGCGTAGAAGGTTGAACTTCTTTGAGAACCGAGAACAGAGAACCAATAACTGAGAACTAAGAACCGAGAACTGAGAGCTGAGAACTGAGAACCGAGAACCAAGAACTAAGAACCGAGAACCGAGAACTGAGAACTAAGAACCAAGAATTGAGACCTGAGAGCTGAGAATTGAGAATCGAAAACCAAGAACTGAAAACTGAGAACTGAGAATTGAGAATCGAAAACCGAGAATTGAGAACTGAGAATCGAGAATAGACTTAGGAAAAATTGAGGGTAAGATTCGACCCTTCTTTCGGAATTGGTTTTTTAGGAAGTCAATCATTTGGTTTTCACTGTCTGCCCAGTTTACCTTTGAATTCTTCTACTCTTGAATGTGCCCTTTGTAATTCTGGGAAGTTTTCCCACCTTTGTCTCTGCAAGAGGGAACTAGCATGAGTGGTCCGGCGATCAATTGATTGGGGTCACTCTGATGCCAAAGTCAATATGAAATTATACTTGACTGGGATATAAATGCAGTGTCCAAATTTATTGAATAAATAATGCAAAAAGAAACTGAGAATTTAAATGGCAATACGAAAATTAAATTGTTCAAAAGTAGAAATATAAATAAGAGATCCCGGTAGTTTGGTTGTCCCAAGGATCATTGATAGTACTTCTTCAAGTGCTCGGCGTTCTAAGGTCTTCAAAGGGGCCTTTCGTCCTTTGCTTGCAAGTAGTATGCTCCTTGTCGATTGCTCCGCATAATTCTGTAGGGTCCTTCCCATGTTGGTCTCAGTTTTCCTTCCACTGGGTTCCTCGTGGCGATGGTGACTTTCCAAAGTACCTAGTCTCCCTCCTTGAACTCCCGGTGCTTGACTTTCTTGTTGAAGTGCTTCGCCATGCTATGCTGGTAAGCGGCCATAGTGACTCTGGCTATGTCCCATTTTTCTTATAGCATATCCAGGTTTAACTTCATGCCTTCATCATTTAGCCCCAGGCTATAGTTTTGAACCCAGAAACTAACAGAGCCGACTTCTACAGGAATAACAGCCTTGGTTCCGAAGGCTAAGGCAAAAGGGGTCTCACCCGTAGGTGTTCTCTTAGTGGTTTTGTATGACCACAACACTTCTAGGAGAAACTCCACCCAAGCTCCCTTCCTGTCTTCTAGCTTCATCAGAGTTTTGTTGGTTGCCTTGACTTGCCCGGTTGCCTAAGGATGTCCCGGTGATGAAAAGTAGTTCGGGATGTGCAACTTCTTGCACCATGCTCGGAATGGCTCACAACCGAACTGCTTCCCGTTATCAATCACGAAAGCATGTGGAATCCCATAACGACAGACCACCAACTTCCAAAGGAAGCTTTTGATATTCCCGATTGTGATAGTGGCTAGAGGGTTGATGGTGGCCTTGTCGAACCTCTGGCATTTGTCGCAATGCTTTACTATCTCGCTATAATCCTTATTCATCCCTGGCCAGAAATACAAGGCTCTCACCGCCTTATGAGCTAGCATTTGGCTCCCGAAATGACTTCTGCACATTCCCTTATATATTTCCTGCAATACGTATTTTGCTTCTTGACCGGATACGCACTTCAGCAAAGGTAAAGTGTAGCCTTGTTTGTACAGAAAATTTTCAATCTGGGTGTACCTGGCTGATCTCATTCGCAGCTTACGAGCTACCTTCTTGTCGTTAGGGAGCTTTCCTTCTGTTAAGTAGTCGATAAATTTGTTCATCCATCCCAATTCGTCTGGATTTTCTTCAATGCTGGCGACTACATCTTTTTTTGTTATTGAGGATTCAATTAGGTCCCGGACTATCTATTTAGAAGCTTCAATTTCCTCGTCTGTCCCAAATCCAAGTCGAGCCAATGCATCCGCCCGAGTGTTATCTTCCCAAGGTATCCTAGTGATCACCGTATGGTCGAAGGCTTCCTTCAACTGTTGCACCTTGGCCAGGTATTGCTTCATCTTTTTGCCTCATGCCTCGTATTCCCTGCTTATGTGGCCTATGACAATTTAAGAATCACTCTTTATCTAGAGGCTTTTGGCCCCCATCTCCTAGGCTATCTTCATGCCGACTATTACTACTTCATACTCGACCTCATTGTGGGTGGTGGTGAAAGTCAATCAGATTGCCGATTCAAACACCTCACCTTCTGGGTTGGTCAGCACCATACCAACTCCGCTTTTCTTCCCTGTTGATGAGCTGTCTACATAGGCTACCCAAGCTTCTTTGGTGGAATCGTCTCTTCTTCCGGAAAGTTGTAGAACTCTACTACAAAGTCTACCAACACTTGCCCTTTTATTGATACTCTCGGATGATACTCGATATCGAACTCTCCGAGTTCGATCACCCAGTTGACTAGTCTTCCAAAGATATCAGGCTTCTATAAGATTTTATTCAAAGGATATTCGGTTAAGACCTTGATTGTATGGGCTTGGAAGTAAGGCCTTAGTCTTCTCGCTGACATCAATAGCACAAATGCTAGCTTCTCTATCCGTGAGTATCTCTCTTCCACTCCGTGCAGGGCCCAGCTGGTGAAGTAGACTAGTCTTTGAATTCCTTGATCCTCCTATATCAGTGATGAGCTTACGGCAAACGAAGACACTACCAAGTACAGGAAAAGGAGTCCGCCCTCGGAGTTGACATGCTGAGTAGTTGGCGGGCTCACGAGATACTCTTTCAACTCCTGGAAGGCTTTGTCACACTCTTCGTTCCAAACAAAGGCCTTCCTTAGAATGTTGAAGAATGACAGACATTTGTCTGTGGACCAAGAGATGAACTTGTTCCAAACCGTGATCCTTTTTGTGAGCTGTTGCAGCTGCTTTATGTTTTTGGGGCCTTAATTTCAAGAACCACCTTGATCTTCCCTGGATTAGCTTCAATCTCTCTCTGGGAGACCAAGAATCTAAGGAATTTTTCCGAGGAGACTCCAAATGTACACTTCTCTGGGTTGAGCTTCATGTCGTATCTCCTCAACGTCTGGAATGCTTCATCCAAGTCCTGGATGTAATTGATGGCTTGTATGCTCTTCACTAACATGTCATCAACACAAACCTCCATGTTCCTCCCGATCTGGTGTTCAAACATTTTGTTCACAAGCCCCTGATATATTGCCCCGGCATTTTTCAACCCAAAGGGCATAACCTTGTAACAGTATAAATCGCTGGCAGTTCTGAAAGAAGTCTTTTCTTGGTCCTCTTAGTACATGGATATCTAATTGTAACCGGAAAAGGCGTCCCTGAAACTCAGTAATTCATGCCCGGATGTGGAATCTACCAGGACGTCTATGCGCGGAAGCGGGTAACTTGTTGTGCAAATATCTAGCTAAATTAATAAGCAAATAATTGTATGTTTTACTCGCAAGTGCACCAGATCAAATGATAGTATAGTGCAGCAAGTACGAGATCGATCCCACGGAAATTTTTGATTTTGTTTTAGAAGTAATTAAAATACCAAAATTGTCACGAGATTGATATTGATACTAAGAAAAAGAAATAAAGATAAAGATAAGGTAAAGGTAGGGCTTTGATATCCACCACTAATCATACTTAGATAATATAACAATATGCCAATGATCCAATCAGATTATGAGTACTTAATGTTTGCCAACATAAGGGTATGGGTGTCTACTCCTTAAGCTATTGATTTCCCTAAGCAAGGAATTCAGCATGGGTGTCTACTCTAATACTTTTCTTTCTTAAAGGATTTAGCATAGGTGTCTACTCAGTTGTTCTTTAAGAAAGCATAAATCGGTGGAAATCAATAAATACATGAGGCCTAGGGCGTGGGTGTCTGCTCCTAATTCCCCATATTGATTAACCCAAGAACCCGGTGTGGATTTCTTTCGTTACTCCTATTAAACCCAAGACTCGATCATCCAAATTGATTTAATTAACTAATCTATATCACATGCATATAATGGCCAATCACATACATATGAGGAATTCAAAAAAACAGGAATTAATCAAGTTAAGCAACACAATATGATTATCACAAAGGCGCCAATATTGAAATATTAAATAAATATAATTAGGCTTCAATCTAACCCTCCTTAAGAGTTAGTTACACATAATTAAAATAAAATTAAAAAGAAAAGGGAAAGAAAGAACCAAAAAACGCTCTTAGAAGTAGCCTCAATTCCTCTTCCCAAAGTTGTGTCTATTCCAGGATGATTATTCTCAAGGTTTAGAGGTCTATTTATAGGCTTAGGAATACTCTAGAAAACCTAGAAACCTCGTAGGGTTTAGTCCTAGTGCAACTAGGACTAGAAAAACCCTAATATGGAAAGCAAAGGGAGTCTGGCCGCAGCTTTTGGAATTCTCCAACGCACAGGTGCACTTGATCACAGCCCGTGTGCGCTCGATCACATCTCTGCAATCGATCATATGTCTTCTGCACTCGATCGCAATGCGATCGAGTCTTCTCTTGTGCGCACGAGCGCACGCCTCGCTCTTCACGTCTGGACCTCTCTGGAAGTGCGCTCAATCACACGGGACCTACGATCGATCGCACTACCAAAATCCTTTTCCTTGCTTCAAGTCTTCTAGCTTTTTCCCAATTTTATCCTTTAAGTCCGATACTTCTAAGAATGCTTTATTTTCTTCCAAAAACCTATAAAACAAAGAAAATATAAAAAGGAAGTAAAATAGCACAACCTAACAACACCAAGGAATTAACACATATAAGTTTAAGGGCTAAAATATGAATATTTTGGCACTGAACATAACTGTCCTTCAGCATGCTTTATTGAGGTCCGTGAAATCGACACACATCCTCCATTTCCCGTTCGACTTCTTCACAACATTGGATATCCATGTCGGGTAAAAGACTTCTCTGATGAATCCAGCATCCTGGAGCTTCTTCACTTCAACTTCTACTGCCTGGCTTTTCTCGGGAGCGTAGGATCTCAAAAACTTGTTGTTACAAATATCTACATAAATTAATAGGCAAATAATTGTATGTTTTACCCGCAAGTGCATGAGGTCAACATAGTAGTATATGATGCAAGTACGGGGTCATTCCCACGAAGATTATTAAATTTTGCTTATAATAAATTCCTTAAGTTACACAAAACAAAGATTGAATTTTGATTTGATAATAATAAAAAGGTAGGGCTTTGATATCCACCACTAATTATATTTAGATAATATATCAATATGCCAATGTTTTGATCATGTTATGTATATCTAATGTTTGTCAACCTATGCTGATTAACCCAAGAATCCGGTGTGGATTTCTTTTGTTACTTTTATTAAGCCTATGACTCGGTCATCCAAATTCATTTAACTAACTAGTCCATACCACATGCATATGTTGATCAAGTACAAGGAATTCTTGAAAGCAGGAATTAATCAAGTTAAATATCACAACATGATCATCACAAAGGCGCCAATATTGAATATTAACTAAACACAACTAGGGCTTCAATCTAGCCGTACTAAATAAATTAGTTATATATAAGTTTGATGTTAAACATCTTCATGAAATAAAATGAAAGAAAGGAAAAGAATAAACCCGAAACTTGAACTTGAAGGACTCAAATTCTTCTCCTTAGAAATTGTGTGTCTATTCTAGAGGTTTAAGGGTCTATTTATAGGCCTTAGGAATACTCTAGAAACCCTAAAAATTGTAGGGTTTGAGCCCTAGCTCGCACTAAGTGACAAAACCCTAGAAATTGCACTATCCATACCAAGGCTGGCGACTGACTTGTTCATCACGCACGGGTGCGCTCGATCACAGCCCGTGTGCGATAGATCGCAGGTCTGCGATCGATCCTCTTTGTGCTCGGCGCTTGATCGCAGGTGCCTTGTGCTCCTGGTCTTCGCCTGTAGTGCGCTTGATTGCAACTCCCCTGCAATCGATCGCACTACCAGAGCCTCCAATATTCCCAAAACAGCTCTTTTATGCTCAAGACTTCTGAAATTGCTTCATTTTCTTCCAAGGACCTATAAAAACAAGGAAAACACATAAAAGAACTAAAATGGCATAAATTAACTAAAACTAAAGGATTAAAACATGTAAGTTAAGGGATAAAAATATGAATATTTTAGCATTTAACACTCCTCTTCCGTATAATCAGTTTATGATTGGGATCTGCGTTAAGCTGATGCACTATGACCCACAAATTCATCCCTCGCATATCTTCATGGCTCCACGCAAATGCGTCTCCATTTCCCAAGAGGAAAGTTACCAATCCCTTAATTTACACTTGTTAATTTCTTAGTCTTGAGATTTTGCGATATTTTATTTCCTTTTTGTTTTTTTCCGTGTTTTTGTAGGTCATGCAAGAAAATGGAGCATTTTCGGAAAGTTTGAGCATAAAGGGCAATTTGGGAAAAGCTGAAGCATACGATTGAGTGCCCAAGCCAAGGAGCGAGCATAGCATGCGATCGCGCGCAAGAACAAGGCTCGACCACATCAGCGCTCAAGCGCCCACCACAAAAGATCAATCGCACAACTGCAATTGAGCGCCCAACCTTGCGATCGAGTGCACCCATGCGCAGGAGCACAGTGCAGCGGCTGGCTCTATTTTGGAAAGACCTTTAGGTTACAATTTATGATTTCTAGGGTTTTTATAGGCTCTAGGGTTCCCCTAATATCTATAAATGGGCCTCTAAACATAGAATTTCAACACAAGCTCTAGGAGAAGAATTTGGGGCTCTTCAAGGAAGCCTTTTTTGAGTTTATTCTTTTTTTTTTTTTTTTCTCATGAAGATTTTTAATCATGTGTCTTTAATATTTCAATATTGGCGCCTTTGTGATAATCATATTGTGATGCTTAGCTTGATTATTCCCTACTTTATTGAATTCCTCATATGAATGTGCTTGGCCAACATATGCATGTGGTATGGATTAGTTATTTAAGTCAATTTGGATGATCGAGTACTGGGCTTAATAAAGTAACAAGGAATCTCGTCATTGGGGGGTTTTGGGTTAATCAACATGGGGAACCAGGAGTAAACACCCATGCCCTAGGCTTCATGTGTTTGTCGATTTTCATAAATTTCTGCTTTTTCAAAGAACAACTTAGTAGACACCCATGCTAAATCCTTTAAGAAAGAAAAGAATTAGAGTAGACACCCATGACTAATTCATTGCTTAGGGAGATTTTGTAGCTTAAGGAGTAGACACCCATGCCCTTAGGTTGGTAAACATTAAGTAATCTTGATATGATTCGAACATTGGCATATTGTTATATTACTTGAGTATGATTAGTGGTGGATATCAAAGCCCTACCCTTTAATCTTTATTAAATAAAAAATCAACCTTTTACCTTGTTTTAATTACGGAATTAATTTTAAGCATAGTTTATACCAATCCTTATAGGAATGATCTCGTACTTGCACCCTATATTACTGTTTCAATCTTGTGTACTTGTGAGTAAAACGTACATTTATTCACCTATTAATTTAGGTGAATATTTGCACAACAAGTTTTTGGCACCATTGTCGGGGATTGCGTTAAATTTTGTTTAGAATTTTTTCCCTGTAGTTTTGTTATTTTTATTATTTTTTAAAATCTGTTATGTGTCTCTTTTTATCAAAATCTAAAATTTTCTTTTCGGTTCTGTTTTAGTTCTGCATACTATTCTACAAGCATTGCGATTGAGCACATATTCAGGAGCGATCGAGCGTAATTCTTCGATCAAGCGCACAAGGCCTAAGCTCGAGCGCACTTGTCCAGACAACAGCACTGAAGCTACTGTCACTGTAGAAACTAACTTTCTTCTTATGCAGGGTCGTCAATCTCAGGACCCAACCATCATTCCATACGATCCAAAAATTGAGCGGACCATTCGACAAAGGCCTAGAGATAACTCCGATACAGAAGAAGAAGTCAAAAGTTGAGAAAACGATGGATGATCTTTTAGAGAATCCACCGCCAGTGCGAAGACCTTTGAAACATTCTTTCATTCTGCAAAACCTCAACCAACCATCATGCATTGCCTACCATTCAAAAGCACAAAGCAACTTCAATCTGTCCCCTCAAATACTCAATACTTTGACTCACTTCAAAGGCATACCTACTAAGGATCCACACTTGCATCTTAGAGAGTTCTTTGATCTCTACAAGACTCAGCACATACAGGGCTTAACTCCAGAGGGAATTAGGTTAATCCTCTTTCCTTTTCTTTAAAAGATAATGCTAAATTGTGGTGGAATTCTTTGCCTGCAGGTTCCATTAATACTTGGGAAGAGTTGGTCACTAAGTTCCTAAAGAAGATTTTCCCAGCACAATGACAAGGCAACTTAGAAGGGAGCTTCAAACATTTCAACAAAAAGATGGAGATCTTTTCTTCGAAGGATGGGAGCACTTCAATGAGCTGCTTCTCAAGTGTCCATATCACAACCTATCTCAAGATGATCAGGTACAAGCTTTTTACGAAGGTTTAAATGACACTAACAAAGGTATTGTTGATTCAGCTTGCGGAGGTGTGCTTATGGAAAAGAGCAGTGAGGAAGCCATAGAGCTTTTCGAGACATTAAGTGAGCACTCCCAACAATTCTCATCCAGAGGGAGATAAGGAATAAAAAGTAAGGGCATATATGAAGTAAACACGAATGGCGGAGTTCAAAATCAGATGGCTGCCATGGAAAGAAAGCTAGATATGCTTGTAAAAGCCATGATTGCTCAGAACATCTCTCCCGTTCATCAAGCTACACAAATCCAGGTATGAGCCATATGTTCCCAGTCTAACCACACCACTAAGACATGTCCTATCTTTTCATTTACAAATTAGGAGCAAGCGAACTATGTGGGTCAAAACAATTATCCTCCCAAGAACAATCCATACTCTAACACCTACAATGCAGGGTGGTGCAACCACCCCAATTTCTCATGGAATAACAATCAGAATGTTCTGAACCCTTAAGGGTAGCTGAGGAATTCCCAACAAGGAAGCAACTACCAGGCTGCACCAGAAGCAGTTCAACCAATTCTTGAGTCAAAAAAGAATGACCTAGAAAGTACTATACTCCAACTTGTGACTTCACAACAACAATTCGTGATTGTGCAACAACAAGTCAATGCACAGACCAGTCAAGGTATACAAAAACTGGAAGCACAAATGGGGCAAATGGCCAAGGAGCTAAGCAAAAGAAAGAATGGTGAATTTCCATCCCAAATAATTCCCAATCCAAGAGGTCACGAGCAACTACAAGCTGTACCAACTCTCAGAAATGGTAAGATCATAGGAACTGATGAGATAGCACAAGCATCCCCAACTGAAGCCACAACATCCAAGGTAAGTGAAATGGAGAAGGTGAATGCACAACCCTTTCCTCAGAGATTAGTAAAGCCAAAGAAAGAAAAACAACTTCTTGATATTTTTGAGACTTTGAGAATAGTAGAAATCAACATTCCTTTATTAGATGCAATTCAGCAAATTCCTTCTTATGCTAAATTTTTAAAGGATTGTTGCACTCATAAAAGAAAGTTTCAAGATCATGAAACAATGGCTTTAAGAGAAGAGGTACGTGCGGTATTGTTAAGAAAGTTACCACCAAAGCTTAAAGATTCGGGTAGTTTTACTATTCCTTGCAGGATTGGTGACCAGCTTTTTGAAAGTGCATTACTGGATCTAGGAGGGGGTGTCAATTTACTGCCATACACTGTGTATGAGATACTGGGTTTGGGGGAGCTTCAACCAACCTTGATAACCTTACAATTAGCAAACAAAAGCATTAAAAGACCGAGAGGTATACTAGAGGATGTCTTGGTAAAGGTAGATCAATTTATTTTACTTGTTGATTTCATTGTATTAGATATGGAAGAATCTCCTATGCCATTTCCTTTGCCTATTATTTTAGGAAGACCCTTTATGAGAACTGCTGATAATAAAATTTGTGTGAAAAAAAGGTACTGTGAGTATGAAGGTAAATGGGGAGAAGATAGAATTCAAAATATTTGATGCATTAAAATTACCCCAAGATAATCTAGAATGCTTTAATGTTTGTATAATTCAAGGTGTTGTTGAGAGAGTTTTTCAGGCCTATCATATGGATCCATTGGAGGCCACCCTCACTCACAATTTCACAAGACTAGACATTGAGCTAGATTTTGAAGATGTTACTAATGACATCATTGAAGCCGTGCACCTCCTTGAGACCTCTCCGCATCATCCAAGTAAGTACACCCTTCCCCTTGAAACTCTTGTGCCTACTAATACTACTCTTGTCCCTTCTACTGTCAAGTAGTTACCAGAACATCTGACATATGCTTACTTGGGAGAGAATCAGACACTACCTGTGATAGTTGCTACAAACTTAAGTTTGGGAGAAGAGGAGAAGTTATTAAGAGTCCTTAGAGAGCATAAAACTACATTAGGATGGACTATTGCCGACATCAAAGGCATAAGTCCGGCCAAATGCATACATCAAACTTTCCTTCAAGATGAAGCAAAGTCAACTAGGGACGCACAAAGAAGACTCAACCCACACATGAAGGATGTAGTCAGGATTGAGGTTTTAAACTTGTTGGATGTTGGCATTATCTATAGGGCCTGCAATTTTGACACGACCCGCGAACCCGACACGAACACGACACGAAAAAACAGGTATTGGGTTTGGGCTTATCGGGTTCGGATCGTAATCAGGTCTACCAGATTAAGACTCGGTAATTTCGTGTCTGGCGGATCGACCCGCCAAATACGGTTACTGTGCGGGTCTGGTGGGTCGTATACTGTGTGGGTCTGGCAGGAATACTCGCCAGACCCATTTTTTTTTCTTTTTTTTTTTCAGTATAAGGCAGACGGCACTCTGCCAGTCTGCCTCTCTCACTCGTCATTCAGTAAACCAAAGCTCTCTCGGTCAGTCGGTCTCTCACTCTCCCTCCGTCTCCCGAGTCCCTCTAAAGAGTTTTACATGTTGGATCTGGAAACACCCAGATTGAGTCTTCTTCAAAACCTGTAAAAAAAGGAAGAAACAGAGAGAGCAATGGGGAGAGAGAGAAGAGAGAGACAGCTCCTTCTTTGAGAATGAGACCCTTTTGGTGGTTTGGGCTCTTGCAGGGTATGGAAACACCCAGATTGAGTCTTCTGCAAAACCTGTAAAAAAAAGGAAGAAACAAAGAGAGCAATGGGGAGAGAGAGAGAAAGCTCCTTCTTTGAGAATGAGACCCTTTTGGCTTTTGGTGGTTTGTATTCGATTCTATCAATCTTAAATGTTTTTTTTTTTTTTTTTTATCCAAAAATAATAATTGGATCAAAATTCAATTACGATTTTAAAGTCCTATCGATTTTGGAGGACACAAAAGAAACAAAAGGAAAACATGTAGCAAAAGCAGAACGAAGAGAAATTCTAAAATCTAATAAAAACTCTACATTTTGTACATAAAAGTCCATATGGCAAGATGCCACATCATTTTTTTTTTTTTTTTTTTGTGGAGGGAAAAAGTCAAAACGAAAACAAGATAATGTGGCATCTTGCCTCTAGCATATCTCAAGAACGAATGTTATCTAGTATTCGTATTTTTTTAAAAAAAATATGAATTTCTATTGGTTTAGATATTACTTTTGATCAGAGAAAATGAGATATAGAATTTTGAGGCCTAAGACAATAAATTTAGGTAGGGCCTTTTTTACATTTAAATATTTAATTAAATGATTTTAATTTTAAAAATTCTTCTTGCTTTTTGCCCTTAATTTTTTTTTCAAATGATTTGCAAAATTCATCTATGTTATGAGACATTTAATTTCAACAGATTACAGATATTATATTTTGTGTTGAAATCTACATAATTCTTTTTTAGTTGAATGTAATTTGAGAAAAATTAAATTTCTTTATACTAAAAATTATTTTAATAAATGACCTTAGTCAATATGCTTGATTATTTTAAGTTTAGGTGAAATTATGAGTTTAGTAATTTTTTTTGGAGTACAATTACGGTCACTTTCCTTTTTTTTTTTCTTATCCTTTATTAAAGCCTTTAATATCTTGGAACTCAATTTTTTACGTTGACTGTATTGATGTATTAGTATTATTATTACAATTTTGAATTTTTTTTTTAAAAAAAAAATTATAGTTTAGGATAATCAGGTCAGGTCGGGTCGGGTCTACCCGATTAGACCCAGTTATTTTAAATAGGTAAAACGGGTCGTGTCGGGTTACCCGGCTATTTTCGTATCATAATCGTGTTAGACTGTTTGGGTAAACGGGTCGTGTCTAGGTATAGGCTAATCGTGTAATGGGTACCCGCGGGTTGTAATCGGGTCGTGTCAGGTACCCATTTTGCCACCCCTAATTATCTATCCCATCTTAGACAGCAAATGGGTAAGTCCGGCTCAAGTAGTGCCAAAAAAGAGTGAGATAACAGTGGTAAAAAATGAAGAAGATGAGCTGGTACCTTCAAGAATAACCACCGGGTGGAGGGTATGTATTGACCGAAGGCTAAACAAGGTGACCCGAAAAGATCATTTTCCTCTGCCCTTCATTGATCAGATGCTAGAAAGGTAAGTTGGCCATAGATATTACTACTTTCTAGATGGGTACAATGGCTACAACCAAATTGCAATAGCACCAGAGGATCAAGAAAAGACCACCTTCACATGTCGATTTGGTACATTTGTTTATAGAAGGATGCCGTTTGGATTATGCAATGCACCAGCCACCTTCCAAAGATGCATGATGAGCATTTTCTCGGACATAGTGGAGAAAGTTATTGAGGCATTTATTGATGATTTTAGTATTTTTGGCTCTAACTGTGATGAATGCCTCAATCATCTGTAGATAGTCCTCAAAAGGTGTGAAGAATGCAACTTAGTGCTTAATTGGGAAGAGTGCCACTTCATGGTACAACAAGGCATTATGCTGGGTCATGTCATTTCCAACAAGGGTATTGAGGTGGATAAGGCCAAAATTGACTTCATCTCCAAACTCCCTCCTCCTATGATGGCCAAAGGTGTAAGAAGTTTTCTAGGGCATGCTGGGTTCTATAGAAGATTCATTAAGGATTTCTCCAAGATCTCTAGACCCCTCTGTGCACTATAGGTCAAAGATGTCAAGTTTGTATGGACTGATGAATGCATCGATGCTTTCAACATATTGAAAAAGTTGCTCACATCTGCACCAATAATGATGGCACCTGATTCGAGCCTTCCATTCGAGCTCATGTGTGACGCCAGTGACTTTGCCTTGGGACCTGTCTTAGGTTTAAGAGTCAATAAGGTACCTCATGCTATCTATTATGCTTCTAGAACTTTAAATGATGCTCAGCTAAATTCTACTACTGAGAAAGAATTGTTAGCTGTCATATTTGCCTTGGAGAAGTTTAGGTCATACTTGATTGGTTATAAAGTTATTGTACTCACTGACCATGCTGCTTTGAGATATTTGTTTGCTAAGAAAGATGCAAAGCCTAGATTAATCAAATGGGTACTCTTACTATAAGAATTTGATCTTGAGATTAGGGACAAAAAGGAAAGTGAGAATGTGGTTGCAGATCACCTATCCAGGTTACTTCATGATGAAGAAGGAAACGAGCTTCCCTTGAATGAAAACTTTCCAGATGAGCAGTTATTTACAATAGATGCCCAACTTCCGTGATATGCAGATATTGTTAATTATATATCTGCTAAGGTTTTTCTTCCAAGTATGTCTAGTCAAGAAAAAAAAACGGTTAATGTCTATGTCTAGACATTATCATTGGGATGTCCCTTATCTTTTCAAATTCTACCTGAGCAAATCATCCGAAGGTGTGTTTTAGAGGGGGAACACATGAGCATATTACAGCATTGTCATCAGCTTGCCTGTGGAGAGCACTTTGGAGCTAAGAGAACAACACTTAAGATATTACAACCTGGTTTTTATTGGCCTAATGTGTTTCAAGCTGCTGTTGGGTTTTGTAGTTCTTGTGATAGATGCCAAAGGGCAAGTAACAATTCATCCAGAAATTAGATGCCATTGTAAAATATTCAAGTGGTAGAGCTCTTTAATGTGTGGGGTATTGACTTCATGGGTCCATTTTCAAACTCATTTTGTCATTTATATATTCTTGTGGGTGTGGATTATGTGTCTAAATGAGTCAAGGTTGTCCCCTCTAAAACTAATGATCATAAAGTTGTTGTGAAGTTTTTGCAGGATAACATATTTACTAGGTTTGGGACTCCAAGGGCTATAATCAGTGATGGAGGTAGCCACTTCAATAACCAGCCTTTTGCTTCTTTGATAAAGAAATATGGGGTCACACATAAGGTTGGCACTCCATATCATCCTCAAACCAGTGGTCAAGTAGAGATAACCAACAGAGAGATCAAAAGCATCCTAGAAAGGACAGTGAATATCAGCAGGAAGGATTGGTCTCTATGCTTGAATGATGCATTGTGGGCCTTTAGGACTGCATACAAAACCCCTATTGGTATGTCCCCATATAGGTTGGTCTTTGGGAAAGCGTGTCACCTACTAGTGGAGTTGGAGCATAGAGCCTCCTGGGCCATCAAGAAATTCAACTTTGATATGAAACCAGCAGGTGACAAGAGAAAGCTACAGCTGAATGAGCTTGAGGAGCTGAGGCGTGATGCATATGAGAATGCTAAGCTCTACAAGGAAAGAACCAAAGCATATCATGATAACCAGCTTGTCAGGAAGGAGTTTTATGTGGGACAAAAGATGTTGATCTACAATTCGAAATTAAGGTTCTTCCCTAGCAAGCTCAAGCCTAGATGGTTTGGACCTTGTGTTGTCACCAATGTATTCCCTCATGGAGCTGTGGAGGTTCATAGCCCAGAGAAGAATCAGACATTCAAGGTGAATGGACATAGAGTGAAGTCGTACATTGAAATGAACTTTAGACCAAGAGATGAAGATTTGGCACTCTAGTCTGTCTAGTATTCAGCATTACCAAGAGCTCTTGATCCATATTCAGTGGAACTCAAGTGCATCTCCCTAGAATAATAGCACTGAAGCTACTGCCAAAAGTGCTAGAGCAGTCCAAAAGCTCAAGCGCATCTGCTCCGATCAATGGTACTAAGGCCACTGGGTGCACTAAAAATCCATATCCTTTTTTATTTATGTTTTATTTTCAATTCTGTCATTTTTAGTTTTTCTTTATTTTCTGTTGTTGTTTCAGTAATTTTGTTTTAATTTTATTTTGTTTGTTTGCTGTTTTCCTTTAAATAAGTTAATTTTTTCTTTTTCTTTGTTTTCTGGTCTCCTAACTTACTCTTCTATTCAGCATGACTACGCTCGATCGCACCTAGTGTGCGCTCAAGCGTAGTCCCACCCCATGTGCCCCGGCGCAACCAAGCCACCCCAACTCACACACACCTTTTGCACGAGTACGATCGAGCGCACTCAAACAAAGGCACACGTGATTTTTTTTTTGGGTCACAAATCCCCCTTTCCCCCAGCATTTCCCCCTGGGCCGTGAAGACCTCTCAACACTCATAGCACCACCCACCTCGCTCACCGACCATTTCTCATCGCCACCCACCACCACTGCACCACCCAAATGCTACCCTACACACACCCACTCTCATCACCGTTATTTTTCCCCATTTTGTCCATTTTTCTTTCGTAAACCCCATTTTTACGTTTCCCCACATTTCCCCATATTTTTTTGTTTTTGACACATACAGTCCGTGTATACTTGTCTTTTGCGGTTGGTTTGCTATTTTTGCAAGAGGGTGGGTATCGTTCTATAGTGGTTTTGCACCCTTGGATTTTGGAACTGCACACCAAGTGCTCGACAAAAGTCCTGAACCAAAGTACAAGATGCCTAGGACTCAAGCATCATCATCTCAGACATCCAAAGTCCGGGTCAAGCTACCTCGGCCCACTTTTGAATAGAGGGACCTCATGTTGGAGACTTCCTTTGCAATCAAAGATGACTTCAAAAATTTTGAAGCTACTCAATGGGCAGTCGAAGAGTTCAAACGCTGTGGGTTGAAGAGGTTATTCAAGCCAATCACCTCAACCTCCTACAAGAGCCTAATCACACAATTTTATGAGCACCTCACGTACGACTGCAACAAGCCAAGAGTCCTCTCTTCATCCATTAAGGGCGTTGACATTAAGATAACTACTGTAGACATCGTCGCTTCTCTTAAGTGCCATGATGAGTGTCCCTAGTCGGAAGATCAGTTTGAAGCTTGTCCTTCCACACTCATTGTTGCGGATATTGTTGAAGACATGTGTGAGGGACATTATGGCGATAGGCACCGAAACTGCGGTAGCAAGGCCAAGCTTCCTCCACAACTTTGGCTAGTGGAATTCATCCTGCATCGTAATGTGTGTCCCTTGGGCCACAAGACTCAGTGACTAGGCCACTTTCTCACTACACTCTATGCCTTTCATGGAGACTATTGGTACTCCATTCCGGATATCATTTGGAGCCAGGTGCACAAGTTTTGGGAAGGAGTGCATGTAGGAGGAGCAAACAATACCAACACATGGGAGTTACCTTTTCCATTTTTACGCACTCATATACTTCGGAAAAAGGGCATTAAAGGCACCCCAACAAATGGACCTATCAAAGAATACCCACAATTTGGCAGAATCCAGTGGAACCAAAGCTACTCACACATGCCAAGGGCGCTAGCAGCTGAGGCAGAGAGGGTAGAAGAGGAGGAGCATATAGACATGGATGAGTCTGAAGTGGAGTAGGAGGCGGAAAAGGAGGAGGAGACCGTCACCATGAGCATTTCACACTATCAATTCATTTGTGACAAGTTATCGTTCCTGTGATTTGAGCTGGATGATCAAAGAATGGAAGCCCAGGAGGACAAGTTCTTAGCCGACCAAAGATTATAGACACAAGAAGAACTACTACGGTCCATTTTAGCACGATTGGCACCTGCTCCTGGGGCATCTTCTTCTAGACAACATTAAGAGGAGGGCAACAGTCTAACTGAAGATGTTAAACTTAGCGCTCATGGGAAGCACCCCACATCATATCCTTATTATTTCTTTGTTTGTTTTTCATTTTGTTTATGTTTGTTTATATATATATATATATATATATATATATATATATATATATTGCCTAAAGTAAGTAACCAAACTTAAAAACTCTATCATTAGATCATGTATTCAAAATTTTAAGCTCACCATTGAAAATCAAATCACAATTTTTTTATTTTTTTTTTCCAGATCAACCAAAATTTTAAGACAAACATGAACACGCATTTTTTATTTTTTATTTTTTGAAAATTAAATAAAAGACAAAGTATATATATATATATATATATATATATATATATATATATATATATATATATATATATATATTATGTTTTCTGTTGTTATTTTAGCGCTTTGTTTTTTAGGGACAAGTGTGCTTGCATTTAGGTTTGGGGGTATGGGAGGCACTTACACACACTTTGTCCCACTTTGTCTTTTATTTAATTTTCAAAAAATAAAAATAAAAAATGCATGTTCATGTTTGTCTTAAAATTTTGGTTGATCTGAAAAAAAAAAAAAAAAAAAAAAAAAAAAAAAAAAGTTGATTTGATTTTCAATGGTGAGCTTAAAATTTTGAATACATGATCTGATGATAGAGTTTTTCAGTTTGGTTACTTACTTTATGCATTTGAGAATTCACATGTTTGATCTGATCTGACACGAGCACATTAACACATAATTTGTGAGGTATGATATGAGAGTATGTTGTGTATGTTTTAATGTCTTGAGGAAGCTAGGATACTTGTTAGATGGATACCTTGGCATAATTTAGAAAAAAAAAAAAAAAGATCATTGAAAAACTTTTCACTAAGTAACTGGACCTCTTGCCTTATTAAGCAATGAGTGTTTACGTCAAAAGGTGAAGAAGTTTGATTTGGTTAATGTCATGGTTAGTTTGGTTTTGTAGCCTTTTTTACTCGAGTTAGTAAGTCCTTAGGGGTGTCTTTACACCTAATGCCCCAAAACCATCTGATTTGGGAGTTATTGACTTAACACTTCATTACATGAGTCAATTAGAAAGCTTAACGGAACCAAATATTAAACAACCCGACCAAAAAGAAGAGGAAAAAAAAAGAAAAAAGAAAAGAGAAAGTTATGCTATAGTTATTCATTCTGATGGAGATTTCAGTGAACTTTGAGATATTGAGACATTGCACATTTGAAATAATTGGAAGCTTCATATTTATGTGCTAGTTCACTTACACTGTTTCGAACTTGTGATGCCTTAGCCTGTCCTTTGTAAGTAATTAGACTTTAAAATTCCAATTCATTGTAAAAATAGAGTTTATCTTTTTAAGCTTGCTAATGAATGAGAATCATGGTTTTGAGTGATACTTCAATTTTTGGATAACATGAACTTTTGCATAATGTTTATGGTAACATTTATGTTAAACCCTCACGAGACTTCACTTGTCGTACTAGGGATGCCTAGGGGTTTAAAAGGCTTGTTGTATACGTTAAATGCAATCGTACATCCCACGAAAAATGAATTTATCTTTTTGTTTTCTATTTTTCATTTGTTTTTAGTTTCGTATTGCTAAGGGACTAACAATATGTAAGTTTGGGGGTGTGATAAGTGCTAAAATATTCATATTTTAGCCCTTTAATTTACACTTGTTAATTTCTTAGTCTTGATATTTTGTGATATTTTATTTCCTTTTTGTGTTTTCGGTGTTTTTGTAGGTCATGGAAGAAAATGGAGCATTTCCAAAAAGTTTGAGCATAAAGGAAAATTTGGGAAAAGCTGAAGCGTGCGATCGAGCACACAAGACTTCGGCTCGAAAGCATCAACGCTCAAGTGCCCAACACCGAAGATCGATCGCACAACTGCGATTGAGCGCCCAACCTTGCTATCGAGCGGTCCCAAGCGCAAGAGCACAGTGCAGCGGCTGGCTCTATTTTGGAAAGACCCTTAGGTTACAATTTACGATTTCTAGGGTTTCTAAAGGCTTCTAGGGTTCCCCTAATCTCTATAAATAGGCCTCTAAACATAGAATTTCAACACAAGCTCTAGGAGAAGAATTTGTAGCTCTTCAAGGAAGTGTTTTTCGGGTTTATTATTTTCCTTTTTATTTTCTTATAAAGATGTTTAGCATCAAACTTATGTGTAACTAAATACTCTAGTAGGGCTAGATTGAGGCCCTAATCATGTCTTTTTAATATTTCAATATTGGCACCTTTGTGATAATCATATTGTGATGCTTAACTTGATTATTCCCTACTTTATTGAATTCCTCATATGAATGTGCTTGGCCAACATATTCATGTGGTATGGATTAGTTATTTAAGTCAATTTGGATGTTCAAGTTCTGGGCTTGATAGAGTAACAAGGAATCTCGTCATTGGGGTTTATGAGTTAATCAACATAGGGAACCGGGAGTAGACACCCATGCCCTAGGCTTCATGTGTGTGTCGATTTCCATAAATTTATGCTTTTTCAAAAAACAACTTAGTAGACACCCATGCTAAATCCTTTGAGAAAGAAAAGAATTAGAGTAGACATCCATGCCTAATTCGTTACTTAGGAAGATCAATAGCTTAAGGAGTAGACACCCATGCCTTTAGGTTGGCAAATATTAAGTAATCTTGATATGATTGGAATATTGGCATTGTTATATTACTTGAGTATGACTAGTGGTGGATATCAAAGCCTTACTGATGTAGACTACAATGCCTGGGAGTATATGAGGAAGACCCGAATGGATAAAGGTGTGAAGACACCCCGGAAGATGGTGACACAATCCCAGACTCGTGCAGCAAAAGAGGCAGTCCCTGAAACTGCGATCGATCGCACCTTGACTGCAATCGAGCGCAGTTCCCTTGTTTTGGAGAAGGAAGTCCCTGGAACTGCAACCGATACCCCCTACTTCTGCAATCGAGCGCATGATCGAGCGCACAAGCCCTTGGAACTACAACTGAACCTGCGATCGAGTGCACAAGTCCCTAGTAGTGCGATCGATCGCACTCTACCTACGATCGAGCGCACTCGGGGCCTTTTATGTTATTTTTCCGCTGTTATTTCTTTTAAACTGACTTAGTTTACTTGTTTTACTAGGATTAGGGATGTAGGAGCCCTAATTCCGTTCTTTATTAGTACTAGGGGTTTTTGGGCTATAAATACATAATTATAGCCTCTTGAAAGGACAGTTGATGTTATTTGATCAGTTTTCTTTCAATAAGAATTACTCAGAGGAGTTTTCTTCATATTTCTCTTAAAACCCTAGATGGACTCTATTTTTTTGAGAAGAATTCTTAGATCCTTGATAGACTCAAGATCTAGGAATTATTTATCCTTCTTCTTGTATTGTTTTACTCGCTTCCACATAGTCAGATTGCATCAGTTGGTATCAGAGCTCAGTCAGTTTCCATGGCTCCAAACACAAGAGGGAGGAAAGGCAACCGCTTTGCAACCTTGCACGACGTGTATGAACGCGATGATTCAGTTCATGAAGAACATGAGGTGACATCGGGAAGGCGCAAGGAAGGGCAGATTGCGGCTATGAGGGATCAAATTGAAGCCCTCACCACCCAACTAGCCGACGCATGCCTACATGGCTGGTGTCTACGTCGACCCCCACCACGCATGCCAGAGGAGGAAGACGAAGATGACAATGGGTATGGATCTGCAAACCCTTTTGCGGAGCGCCGAACGTAGGGCCCTTGACCCCCAGCGCAAGCTCACGTTAATCGGTGGAAGAGCGGGTTCAAACTTGAGATTCCAGAATTCCACGAGGGTCTTGAACCTGAAGAATTTCTGGATTGGGTGGCGGCAGTTGAAGAGATTCTCGACTTCAAGGAGGTACCGAAAGATCGGTGAGTTTCTTTGGTCGCAACCAAATTTCAGGGAAGGGCTGCAGCATGGTGGCAGCAATTAAAGCAAGCTAGGGCACGCAAGGGCAAGAGAAAGCTCGACAATTGGGAGCAATTATTGGGAAAGATGCGACCCGCCTTTTTGCCACACAATTACCTACGAACCATGTATCAATGGTTGCTAAATTGGAGTCAAGGTTTGAAATCCGTAGATGAATACACGGAGGAGTTCTACAAATTATTGACACGAGTTGATTTGTCCTTGACAAAAGAACAATTAGTGTCCCGATATATTGGGGGTTTGCGGCCACAAATTCAAGACACATTGAACCTATTTGACCCCGCCAAGGTGTCGGAGGCTCACCAAAGGGCGTTGTTAATTGAGAAAGCGTCGGCACGTGGGTCATTCAACTCATTTGGACGAAGCGGCGGTGGAAGCTACAACCGGTCAAGGGTTCCGTTCACAACTCGGGAGACCCCTTCCCAAGTGACCGGCCCAAGTAAAAACCCCACACCCATGGGGCAACCAAGCTGACCCGAGGCTGCAACCGGGCCCAAGTGTTTTCATTGTGGAGAGATGGGCCACCGGATGGCGGATTGTCGCAAAGGTGAAAAGTATGGAAAGGTGCTACTCGTCGATTCGGGAGAAGCCTTTGATGAGCAAGGCGATGGAGAAGAGCAAGCAGCAAATTTTGACGATTTCGATGGGGCCGAAGAAGAATTTGCCACTAGGGTTGACACTCCTTTATTGATGGTGCGAAGGATATGTTATACACCCTGGAAGGTAGAAGGAGACAACGGATAGCGCCATAATCTTTTCCACACAATTTGCACGGTTGGAGGTAAGGGGTGCAAACTTGTTATTGATGGGAGCAACTGTGAGAACGTCGTGGCTGAAGAAGCGGTTCGGAAATTGGGACTTGCAATGGAAAAATACCCTACACCATATCGCTTGGAGTGGCTCAAGAAAGGGGACGAGGTAATTGTGTCTAAACGTTGCCTTGTAAATTTTTCAATTGGGGAGAGATATAAGGATAAGGTGTGGTGTGACGTGGTGGCGATGGATGCATGCCATGTACTACTCGGGAGACCATGGCAATATGATAGGAATGTGCATCATGACAGAAGGAAGAACACATACAGTTTCTTGGTTGACAAAGTGAAGCTCACTCTCCTACTTGATCCGGGTGAAAGTCCCAAACCTTCAACTGAAACGGGTCAAATATTGTTGGCTAGACATGAGTTCGTTAAGGAGATGCTAGAAGCGGATTGTGGGTACTTACTAGTGGGTAAAAAGGGCAAGAAGATTGAAGAGGTGCCGGAAGAAGCCAAGGGTTTAGTCAAAGAATTTGCAGATGTATTTCCGGTTGAATTACCTGATGAGCTACCTCCTCTTCGTGACATACAACACCAAATTGATTTGGTGCCGGGATTGAGTCTACCCAACCGACCACACTACCGCATGAGCCCCAAAGAGCATGAAGAGTTGAGACGACAAGTGGAGGGGTTATTACCCAAAGGACACATTCGAGAGAGATTGAGTCCTTATGCAGTACCGGCTTTACTCACCCCTAAGAAGGATAGGTCTTGGAGGATGTGTGTGGATAGTAGGGCCATAAACAAGATCACCGTGAGATATCGGTGCCCTATTCCCCGGTTGGATGATTTGTTAGATCAATTGAGTGGGGCAACGATGTTCACCAAGCTGGACCTAAGGAGTAGATACCATCAAATTCGGGTGAGACCAAGTGATGAGTTGGAAAACAGCGTTTAAAACGAGGGAGGGACTCTTCGAATGGTTGGTAATGTCGTTCGGATTATCTAATGCACCTAGCACATTCATGAGGGTGATGAACCAAGCTTTTTGGCCTTTTATAGGTTGGTTTGTCGTTGTGTACTTTAATGATATACTTATTTACAGCCCCAATAGAGAGACGCGCCATCTACATATGAGGGAAGTACTTCAAGTGCTCCGAAAAGAGAAGTTCTACGCATCACCAGCCAAGTGCTCATTCATGACAAATTCGGTGCTTTTTCTTGGCTATGTGGTGTCTAAAGACGGGTTGGCGGTGGACGAAGCAAAAGTGGTGGTTGTTCGGGATTGGCCCACTCCTACAACATTACACGAGGTACGAAGTTTCCATGGATTGGTGTCCTTTTATAGGCGTTTCATTCATAATTTTAGCACCATCATGGCATCTATCATGGAATGCATGGAGGGGAAATTCTCTTGGAATGAGGCGGCTACTGAAGCATTTTAGTTAATTAAACTCAAGTTGACGACGGCTCCACTACTTGTCCTTCCAGATTTTGAATTGCCATTTGAGTTGCATTGTGACGCTTCCAAGGTCGGCATTGGAGCGGTTCTAAGTCAAGGTGGAAGACCGGTGGCATTTTTTACTGAAAAGTTCAGTGGTTCAAGGCTTAACTATAGCACTTATGATGTGGAGTTTTACGCCTTAGTGCAATCATTGAGGCATTGGAGTTCCTACCTCGCCTACAATGATTTCATCTTGTACTCGGATTATGAGGCGTTGAAGCACCTCAATAGTCAAGATAAGCTCTCCTCCTCCCGGCATGCAAAGTGGGCTGCATATGTGCAACAATTCTCCTTCACCATCAAACACAAGTCGGGAGCTTTGAACAAAGTGGCCGACACCCTTAGCCGAAAGTCAACACTCTTGACCACCATGGCAAATGAGGTAATTGGTTTTGAACTTTTAAAAGATTTTTTATCAACTGACCATCTTTTTGGCCCAATTGTTGATGATGTGTTGTTGGGAAATTGGAGTGATTTTAGGCTACATAATGGGTTCCTCCTCAAGGGCACTCAGCTATGCATCCCCAAGGGTAGTCTCTGGTTGCGGATTATTCAAGAGCGCCATAATGAAGGGCACATGGGGCGGGACAAAACGTTCCAGCTGGTGGTAGAGAAGTTTTATTGGCCAAGCATGAGAAAGGAAGTAGAGAAGTTGGCGCGCTGCTGTAGGGTGTGCCAAGTATCAAAAGGAGTGGCTACAAATGCCGGTTTGTATATCCCACTACCTATTCCGGAGGGTCCATGGACTAACCAGGTCTAGAGAATGGTCTGTTCATATGCTCATAAGAATAATTAGAAAATTGTCCGGCAGTAGAACAATCTCTAACATGGTGATAAGGACTATAACAATATGAACATGGTCCATAGGGTGTTGGAATGTCTCCCCACATGACTAAAATAACGAAAATAAAATAAAATAACAAAACAAAACAAAAATAAAAACAAAAATTGAAAACTCACGAATGGCCCAAAAAGAGGCTGCAGCTGCTGGATTCTGGCAGGTTGTCGTAGGTGTGCTCGATCGCACTACAGAGTGCGCTCGAGCACACTGTCGATAGCGCTTGGGGGTAGGGGCGATGCGCTCACGCGTAGCTTGTTGGACTCTGGCAAGTGTTTGCAAATGCACTCGATCGTAATGCAAAGGCGCTCAAGCACACTGCCGATTGTAGGCTCGAGCGCAGAGTTATTGAGCTCAAGTGCAGCTTGCTGATGAACAATGGCAGCTATGGACTTGAGCAGAAAAATAATAATAAAAAAAAATCCAAAAATAACAACAATGAAAAAAGAAACAAAAACAGAAAATAAAGGAAAGCAAGAAATAATTAAGCTAAATTTAATCTTTAAAACTTAATAACGCAACCGTTAAGCAGTCCCCAACAGCGGCGACAAAAATTGATGTGGTCTTTTTGTGTCCAAAATATCAATAATAAAATTAACCACTCGCAATAAAGCGAATCCTTATAGGATAGGCCTATATAGAGGGTGTCGAACCTCAAGAACTGCGTAGGTGTTGTTATTAAGCTTGTCAAGATCAAATATAACTTAATTAAAAGAAGTTTTGATTTTGTTTTTAAATTAAATGCTTAAAAATAAAAGAAAAAATAAATAGTTATGAGAGATAGAATAGGGGGTTGATTTCACCACTAACCGCATAACAATGGTCAATCATAAATTAATAAGGGAGATTCATACTGTGCATGATATAGGTCTCGTCTCACTCGAGTAGTCAAGAAAATACCATCATTAAGGAATAAGTATAAACCATCTTCGGTTGGCACAGACCGTCCACCGAACCACTAAGATGCGGTACGATTTGTCTTCCCTAGGAATTGCCTATCTAATTCCTTAATAGGATACATACAATCAATGGAATAGTATAACCCATCTTCGGTTGGCACGAACTGTCTACCTAAAATACACTAAACTAGGGTGTAGTACAATCTGTCTTCCCTAGGCATGGTGTCACGCCCCCGATTAAGGTGAATAAAGGAAATGAGAACTTAAAAGGACTCGCAACAATTAAGGAATATAATTATTGTTACAATATTAATTATTAAACCAAGGAAAGATAGGGAGGCAATAAATTATAAAACGAGTGCTTTAATATAAACATTTATAACATCTTGTATACATATAAGCTGGGATTCCAAAAATAAACATTACAAGCCTTGCTAGGAGGCATAACCAAAAGTGACGATTATAGGGAGGTTATAACCTTCCCATGCGTCAAATGTCCTCCTATATACAAAATAACAAAAATTGTGCAGTCTACAAAATAAAAAAAACAAAAGTCTGCACAGTAATGGCTTGATCCTTGCAACCTACTGGAATCCCAGACTCTGCAACTCCTACGGCTCTGCAAAACAATAAGTCCATGTGTCCTAGGCGTAAGGCCATATGATCGGGTCCTCAAGTATAAGGACACCCACTGGAAGCCCTATTCTTAAAACTATAATGTGTAGCGACATTTGAAAAATTTAAAGGGAAAAGGGGTGAGTTCGACAACTCAGTAAGTAGCCACAACACCAAGATGCTATAAAACATGCTATGCAGATTTTATGCCATAATCTCAGTTTTGCACAAATAATAAAATAATTGACAATTAATGCAAGAATAGCAAGTAAGTTATGAGATATGCAAGCACTTCCTTTTACTTTTCTCTCAAAACTACCGTTTTACCCTTTGACCCGACACCACACAATTTTACCATGAGCGGCGCATGTTGGCTTTTCCTGCAAGACCTATATGAGCATCCTGTTGTCACAGGGGAGAGCTACCAGGTTGGGAACTTCCCTAGGTGAAGGCCACATGGCCGATAGCACACACCCGTCCTTCGGTGTGCTTGCCATGCTACCCTATGTGATACCAATCGTCACTATAATCGTGTCTCAGGTTAAACATTTATAAACATGAATGCACATATAACATTTCATATGATCTGTAAGCTCATCTATAACTGTATACTATGTCATGAACTTTGAGAGCTCTTTTCATTCATAATTGCAATCATGCATAAATCATAAAATAGTGTAATTGTAACACGTAAAATTCTTAAACAATGACATATGAAAGAATAAAACTTGTCATTAAAATATGAAAGGAAGTGCAATTAAAAATCATGTGAATGCTTTATAAAATCCCCAATATTTTTTTTTTAAAAAAATATATATATTTATAATAAAATCTGTTGGGGTTTTTGGTGTTGTGTCCCCTTACCTGTTTTCGATGATGGGTTGAGGCCAGGGGCGGACGTACGTTGATGAGTGGGGGGACGAATGTCCCCCCAAAAGTTTTCAGAAATTTTATATTAGCATGTGAAATTTTATATATATCCCCAAATTTCAAAATTTGTCCCCCCAAATTACTGAAGTTGTCCCCCCAAAACTCTCTCACCAAAAAATTCTTCAACAAATTGTCCCATCAAATTTTTTTTATTCTTTTTATCTTCAGCACTCTCTCTCTCTCTCACCAAAAAATTCTTAAATTGTCCCCAAAATAATTTTTTATTCCTTTTGAGCTGCTTTGGCTGGATCACCATTTTCACCAAAACAAGAAGGAAAGTCTACCTCAAATCACTGAAGGTGAAGTCAAGCACCCAACCCAAATGCTTCAAAATTAGTTTCACAGCGCATCAACTTGATCTGGGTATCTGGTTTTTGAAGCCAGCACTTGAATATGAGAAAGAGAGAGAGAAAGACTCAGATTTGCTTCACTGGCAAAGTCCCTGCCAAGTCCAAGATTACTCAAAAGAAAAATAGGCTTAGAAATAATAAAGAAAGAAGAGGAAGAATGGGTAATAAAGAGAGAGAGACAGCAGCTTGCTAAGTCACATGGTAGGGAAATACGAAGAAACGGCAATTACTGTGTATTTGTTTAGGGTATTTGCTGGATTTGGGTATTTCCAGATTCACGCATGGAGAGAGAGAGAGCCCTTGCCGGAGTGGATTTGGCTTGTCTCAAAGTACTCTCATATTTTCTTTTTTCTTCTAGATAATTTTCAAGGCTTTTTTTTTTTATATTTTATTTTTTATGAATAATTTTCATGGCTTACTTGTTAAAGATTAAAATTAACATTTTGACTTATCTAATTTGAGATTTCATAGGATTAAAATTTGGGTTATCTTAATTATTGTTGGCTGTAGTATTGTTTTGGCTTGTCTCGTACTCTCAAGCTCAACATTATTGTAGTTGGGAGCCTCATGGCATTTTGTTAGGAGAAACAACTCATGCTCAAAGGTACAATTTTTCTTGAATCATATAAATTGTGCTTAGTTTATATTGCTAATAATTTATGCTAATGTGTGCTTGTAATGCCATAAGATTAAGATTTTGAATAAGTATTTGTTGTATTTTGATGTTATACAAGTTTTGTTTTTAGCTTTAATTGTTGGTTAATTTGATGGGTTTTAATTCATTAATTTATTTGTCATTCTTTCACTTATCAGTGGTAATAAAAATTATAATAAAATTCTAGCAAAAATGACTTGTGATTTACTATGAAATTATATAAGTTCAGTAGGTGCTGCTATGTTTACTCCCAAGTAAAATAGTCACAACTGATATCTCCGGCTTACCCTTTTAATTAGAAAAAAAAAAAACAAACAAAAAAAAAAATGTCGTCCCCCCACACTCAAAATCCTGGTTCCGCCCCTGGTTGAGGCATCCTTCTACCTAAGTAAAATGCAAAGGTAAACTTAGAGGAGTATTTTGAAATTTTAAATCTAAAATTAAATAAAGGTACCTTTAAGATTTAATCTTATAAGGCATAAATCTTTGGAAAAATTAAAATTAAAATTTTTTTTTTTTTTTTTTTTTTTTTTTTTTTTTGATAACGAACTCATTTCATTTATTAAGAGGAACCTTGCTTGGCAAGGACTTTTACATGGATACTGTCAGGATACCCCCTGTTCCACAACATCTCCTCCTTTGTTGAAATTGCCACCTTAGCTAAAGTGTGGGCCGTGTCATTTGCTTGTCTGCCCACATGTCTAACATGCCACTCTCTGTGTTGTTGCAAATTTCTCCTAGCCTCCTCAATTAGCATGCAATAACTCCCATGCCACAGACTATCGCGTTGCAGAGCTTGCGTAATTTCCTTCGCATCACCTTCAAGTATAAGAGACCTCACCTCCATCTTCTTACTAATCTCCGTAGCATACCAGGCAGCCATAGCCTCCGCATCTGCAGGTTCCATGGCCGTGGGTTTGAATGTGCAGAAGGAGGCTAAGACAGCACCCATGTGGTCCCGAAGAATGACGCCCACTCCTGTAATGCTTTCCTCCTTAGAAATTGCCGCGTCCCAATTTGCTTTTATAAAGAACTGTGGAGGTTTTTCCCATCGTGTCACCATAGGACGCTCTGCAGCAGTAGTGGAAACTTGGCTCCGTGATACCCTGGTTCTCTCGTAAATCGCTATTTGCTCCTTCGCTTGTTTCATGATTGATGCCGGTGACCACATCTCCCCACCATGAACAACGTGATTTCTTCTGAACCAGAGCAAGCGTGCTACTGTGGTGAAAAGTTGAAAAGTGACATCATCCAACTTTCCCATAAGCAGCAGAAATATTTCCTTGAAGCTGGTGTCATCACTGCTGCATTTGTGCAATGCCTTTGGGCCCTCAAGCCAAACATCTCTGGCTGATTGACAGTGCCAAAGGAGGTGTCCCACTATCTCGTCGTATACGCCACATAAGGAACAGAGGGAGTCGGATACAATATGGCACCATTTTAGATTTGCTTTTGTTGGCAAAGCATTTTGGCATGCTTTCCACAAAAACATCTGAAGAGCTGGAGGTCCCTTTGCCTGCCATATTTGCTTCCATAACTCCTTGTTGGACCATGAATCTGAGCATGAACCTATATCCCTCTCCCTTGCCGCCTTTACCATATGATAACCACTTCGAACAGAGTACACCCCATTCTTTGTTCCCTCCCACACAAGTTGGTCGGCTTGTCTTCCCGGGCAAATTGGGATTTTGCAAATAGTTTGCACCTGCAGTTCTGAGAAAAGCTCTTGCAATTTTGGAACATTCCACCACCTACTGTCCTGATCAATCAAACTACTCACCCGTTCCTCGTTACACACCCCTGCAGGCCTTTGCAAATTGTGACCCAGCTTCGGCTGGACCCATCTATCCTCCCATATCCTGATAGAGCCACCATCTCCTACCCTCCACAAGAGCCCCTCAGCAAGGAGTCCCTTTGCTTTCCAGATACTGCGCCAGGCGAAAGAGGGGTTGTGGCCCAATGACGAATGCAGGAAGGAGCTATCTCGAAAGTATTTTTCTCTAAAAATTCGACCAACTAGTGAATCCGGCTGCTAGAGTATACGCCACCCCTGTTTTACCAAAAGTGCAAGGTTAAAAATTTCGATATCTCTAAAACCCAAGCCCCCAACAGTTTTTGCTTTGCTCATACTGTCCCAACTCATCCATGCAACCCGTGACTAGTTTTCCTTATGGCCCCACCAAAATCTCCGCATCATAGAATTAATTCGACGACACAAAGATTTGGGGAGTTGAAAGATACTCATTGTGTAAGTGGGGATCGCTTGGATGACCGCTTTGAGAAGAACTTCTTTGCCCGCCTGAGACAGGAATTTCTCCTTCCAACCTTGAAGTCTATCCCAAATCCGGCTTTGTATATTTTGGAAAGCTCTAGTTCGGTTCCTTCCAACAAGGGCCGGAAGGCCCAAATACTTCTCATAGCATTGTGTGGAGGTCACTCCAGCCACTTCCAAAAGGTGGGACCGCGTCTCTGGATCGGTGTTTTTGCTGAAAAAAATGGAGGTCTTATCCCTGTTAAGTTGTTGTCCAGAAGCTTGTTCGTACATTTTCAACACCTCCTGAATTTTGTTCCATTCAGCCAGGTTTGCCCTACAAAAGAGCAAGCTATCATCTGCAAAAAAGAGATGACTTAGCCGCGTTCCCCGTTTTGAAATAGCAAGGCCTGTGATGTCCCCCCTTTGCTCAGCACTGTTCAAAAGAGAACTCAGTCCTTCTGCATATAAAATAAACAAATAAGGAGACAAGGGGTCACCCTGTCTAATACCCCTAGATGGGGTGATGGTGTCATGAGGCCTCCCGTTCACCAAAACTGAGTAAGTAACTGTAGAAATACATTTCATGATCAGTTGTATCCACCTATTGTCAAAGCCTAATTTATACATAATAGACTCCAAAAAATTCCACTCCACCCTGTCATAAGCCTTGCTCATGTCGAGCTTTAAGGCCATAAAACCCTTTTGTCCTTTTAATCTTCCATTCATCGTATGGAGAGCCTTAAAGGCCACAAGGATATTATCTGAGATAAGCCTTCCAGGGATAAAGGCACTTTGATATGGGGAGATAATACAATCCAGCACCTTCTTGAGTCTATTAGCTAACGTTTTTGCAATAAGTTTGTAAAAAACATTGCAGAGGCTAATCGGTCTGTAATCTGTGACACTAGTTGGTTTCTTCTTTTTTGGAATCAGGGCGATATAGGTTTTATTAATTACAGGATCGAAAGAATTGTAATTTAAAAAACTAAGGACTGCCCGGCATACCTCTGTACCAACCGTGTCCCAAGAGTTTTGGAAAAAACTTGCTGCGAAGCCGTCGGGCCCCGGGGACTTCATTGGAGCCATATGGTTTAGCGCTTCCTTCACCTCCATCTCAGTATACTCCTTGGTCAGAAATATATTCATTTCGGCAGTGACCCGCGGTTGCAAGTCTGCCAAACAAGCTTCCACCCCCCTGGTTCCACCCGTAGAAAATAGGTCTGCAAAATATTGAGTGAAAGCTTTGGAAATATTTTCTTGTCCAGTACGTTCAGCTCCAGAGGCATCACAAATGGCACCAATCCGGTTTGTGTTTCTTCGGTGAGTGGCCCAAGCGTGGAAATAAGGGGTGTTGCGATCCCCAAACGTATACCAATTGAGTTTGGCATGTTGTTTCCATTTTATGTCCTCTTTCTCCAGAATGGTATCAATCTCTTTCTGCACCCTCCTGATTTCCTCCAAGTTATGAGGTGACTCATCTTCTTGAAGTGATTTCAGGTGGTCAGAAAGTTCCCGCACAGTGAGCTCCATGTTCCCATTCTTATGCCGACTCCACCTTTTTAAATCCACTGCACATTGCTGCAATTTGTTGCAGATGTTTGACATGCTTCTCTCTTGTGCCCTCTCTTCATTGTGCCTAAGTCCCCAACGCCCCCATGCTTCACTTACCACCTGCTGGTAGTCCTCCTCTAGGACCCAATTAGCTTCAAACCGAAAAGCCATTTTATTTTGTTTTATTCTTCTATCCTCTTCCAGCTTGACCAACATGGGTTTGTGGTCAGAGGACCTAGCCTCCAAAATATATACTTCACATTGCCGAAACAACGTACACCACTCCAGGTTCCCCAAGGCCCTGTCCAGCCTTTCTTTTGTAAAATCTTCACTGTCACGCCCATTTGTCCAGGTAAACTTTGGGCCAATATAGCCCAAGTCAGAAAGTTGGCAAGCTTCCAAGGTTTCCCGAAAAATTGCCATCTGACTTTCACGACGGTTTGCTGCTCCCCACTTCTCAAAATTGTCAAGGATTTCATTGAAGTCTCCCAAGCAAAGCCATGGTGTCGGTGGGAAGTTTCGTAGGTGCTTTAGAAGGCTCCATGCTTCATGTCGCCTGGTGGGATTCGGGTGTCCATAAAAGCCGGTGAGTTTCCATGTTCTTTTTGCAGTTTGGGAATAAATCGATGCATTTATGTGCCGTCTAGAGTAGTTTTCGATGGTAACTTCTTCCCCTTCTCTCCACAACAAAGCCAGTCCCCCACTACGACCCACCGGATCCACCAGAAACATTCCAGGCAGCCCCAACTTAGTCCTTATTCGATCCATCTTCGTTTTAAAACATTTTGTCTCAATGAGAAACAAAATGTCGGGGTCTCTTTTCCTTCACCAAGAGGCAAAGGTCACGAATTGCGCGGGGGTTCCCAAGCCCCCGGCAATTCCAACTAAGTAGAATCATGGTTGTCGGCGGGGCTGCGCCGCAGCCACCGCCGTTTCACTGTCCACTGTGCATAGAGATGGCCCCTCTATCTGGCCATTTCCCAACCTTTCCTTCCCCAATCTTGTGTCAATCTCCTTTCGGGCCCATGTCTGCTCCATAGTGTGATTGTTGTCCCTTTTCCTCTTATAGCCGTACTCCCCTTCTTTTTGAGAAAGGTTTCTCTTCATGGAAAGATCCATTTTCCGCTCCTCAGTCCTCATCTTCCCTTCGGCCCCCTGTGGTATGCATGTGAGCCCACTCCCCTTTCTTGCGATATTTTTCACTCTCCTCAGAGACGAGCGTGGGCTATTCTCATTCGGCCCATGGTGCATCAGCTTAAATTTTTTTGCTGACTTGGATGGGAACGCACTAATGTCTCTTTCCTCCGTTCTGACTTCAAAAAGTCCCTCCACACTTGGTGGGTGGGTTCTATTAGGAAACGAATCTGCCGTTACGTCTGCAATTTCCTTGGAGCGGTTTGATTCCTTGATTCCAGGCGAAAGTTTTCCCCCGTTCCTGATTTGGCTAGAACTTTTTTACTTTCCTTATCAAGATGTCTTGAATTGCTAGGGTTACCTTCTGAGGCGCTGCTTTCCATCTCAGGGGAGCTTGGGCGCCGCTTCTCGCCGTCCGGTGACTGTTCCCGTCGCCATGATGAAAAAAGTCCCTCGCCTCCAGTTTTTTTGGGTCGGCCTTCCAGCTTCCGTCGTGGATCGTCAGCTCGCAAGGATACCCCCCAATCCCCTGCTCCTTCTTCACCGTGTAGGCGCTTGGGTTTTTTGACGGGACAGCCCGTTGCTTCATGCACAATACGATTGCAATGGAAACAGAAAAGTGGGAGGTTTTCGTATTTGAAGTTTACCCACACTGATTTCACTCCGATGATCAATTCTCTACCCCGTTCAAGTGGTTTTGTAATGTCAATACGAACACGTATCCTCAGAAATCTTCCCCAGCCTACTCCATCGGCTTCCGCATCCACTTCTTCAAGGACCCCCAAAGTCTCTCCAATCTTGGCACCCACAGCTCGAGACATGCAATGCAGTGGCATATCATGGATTTGGATCCAGACCGGCGTATGAGTGAAATCCAACTGTGAGGGTGGGACATGCCCTTCTAGTTCGTTTAAGATCATAATCTGACGTTCGTAGGCCCAAGGGCGACCCTCCATGACTCTCTTCTTTTCCTCCTCATTAGAGAATTCAAAAATCCATAGATTGTTTTGAATTTCTTTGAAGGAGATCTGCTTCGTGGTACGCCATAATCGTGATATGGCCTTCCGAAAGGCTTCTTTGTTGATCATCCTATCAGTCCACACTCGCCCCACCAAACATTTCACACCCCTGTTCCGAACCACTCCAATGTCTTCTTCGGTGATATCAATGCCTATCTGTTCTCCCACTGTGCGTACTGGATTGTTCGCCATGCAGATAGCCCTTTTGCTTGTCTTCCTTCCCACTACAATGCCGTTAGTAACCCAACTTATCACTCCTCGTCCGTTCGTCGGCAGAGACTTTTCTCGCCTCTGGTTGTCTTTCAGGCATGGCCCTTAGAGAACCTTACGTAAAACAAATGAGTAATTTCACAAGCAATCTCCTAAATTAAAATTAAATTGATTCTATAGTTCCAAGGTATAAATATATACATATACATATCCTACCTAAAATCAATGCACATGATAGGAATCTTATACAAAAATTACTATATCTATTTTGTCTATTCGTAATGCATATAATCTAGTCTAAACTATTTTAAATATTCATATATATATCTATAAAGATCTTTCAAGTGAACATACAGAATCTTATCCAAAAATATAGCGTAGATATCTATAGATATATAATCCTTATGTGATATCCAATTACCAAACCCAATAATACTGCATATATACAAAAATAAATAAATAAATAAATAATAAAAAATAAAAATTACGTGACTACACACACACACACATATATATATATATATATATATATATATGGTACTATTCAACTATCTTACAAGTCTTACATTTATACAATCTTTAAGTGATGCATAAAATCCAATCACAAAAATTACTGCACATAAATATACTGGCCTACATATATAAAATTATGTCCAAGTCATTTAGCATAAATATATATACGCACAGCCCTTAAAAAAACTCCTATATTGAAATAACAAAATTGCTTGATTGATTATAATACTCAACCCATAAAATTTATAGAAGCTAACACCTAATAATTATCACTCATTTAATTAGTATTTCACAGAATTCCTAAAACAAATACCCATATAGAAATCCTAAAAAAAAAAACCCAAGAAATAAAAAAAATAAAAATAAAAATCAAACGTCAAAACTCTATAATTTCCACTAGAGTTCCCAAGATCCAACAACCAATATGAAATATAAAACCCAATAATAATATAGAAAATTGACATGAGTATCTATATATTCAACCCATATGAAACAAGAAATATAAACATTCTCAAGGTAACAGAATAATTAACATAGAAAAAGAGTAGAATTTTCTTACCTAGAGAAACTGTTGCTGAGGTAAGGAAATTTTTTAGGTAAGTTTTTGAGTATGTGATGAATAAGAATGAAGGTTTCTGGCTATTTATACAATAAGCCAAGAGGAAAATAATGAATATTCATTTATTCTGGAATGACAAGTGGCTGCTAGGTGGCCTGTCAAAAATTGATTGGGTTGTGCATGCTATATTGCTATACAGGTGTCCAAGAAAGAAAGGGGAAGAGACACGTTAATATTTTTGGCTTGGAGGCTACGGTTGTGTGTTTTTTTTTTTTTTTAAGATTTTATTAAGCAATAAATCTGCCTAGAATCTAGAAGACTTCCAAGTATTTAATTGGCAAATAACCCCACTAATAATCTCCTAACTAAAAGAGTCCACTTTTATATATATATTTACTCATATCACCACGTTGAGTTAAGAAGAGAGATAAAGTCTCTTCATATATTCTAGGAGATCTACATGACATTTAATTGGATAAAAAATTCACCTAAAGTTTTGTTCTAATGTCTATTCTATATATGTGTATATAAATATTCACATTTATGTATAATCACATGAATTAAATACAACAACTATATATATATATATATAAAACAAAATGCTTTATAATTCTATTTTAATCTGTAAAATTTATAAGATGTCACACATAGTCTATCTAATCCTATTGATCATGTGTCAATTAAAACCATTGTATAACAATCATTCACATAATCACAGAAAATATGAAGGATTGAGTTCAATCAATATAAAAGACTTTCTAAGAGCATCTCCAGCAGTAAGAGGTATTCTACATAGTCAAAAAACATAATTCTCTATTTTAGCTACTCATTTTTTAATACCAACTCCAACAGATTCTTTATTTCATTCATTATTTTATTAAATATTATTTTTTAATCTTTTTTTTTTTTGATACGCGACCACTTTTGCTATCATCTTGTAAATTGCAATAGAATTGATTCACACAGCATACCTATGTGTTATTTTTATTTATTTTTATTTTTCCATTTTTAGTTTGTCAATTATATGCATGCTATTCAATTTTTTGGGGGGAATTTTTAGTGATTCAAAAGACTTGAATCTGTATCATAAATTCATGAACAGAGAAGAGAGAAGATAGAGAAACGTTGAGGGAGGGAGAGAAGAGAGAGAAAATAATGTGAAAATAATATTATATTCAACAATCTAGTGTGCTACAATGAATAGCAATATGAAGCTATTCACTGTAGCAGTTAAGGTATAATAGCTAATATGAAGCCATTCTGTTAGAGTAAAAAAAAAAAAAAGAACAAAAATAGCTAAATGTAGCTAATATCTCCCTTTTAGCTACACTGCTGGAGATGCTCTAAGACAAGAGAAGAATTACTTAATGATTGAATATAAACATTAAGATCAATTCTCACAATTATATATGCATGATAAAATACAATTAAACCATTATTACTTGGAAATGGCTACATCAACTCCCTATTACCAAATTAGCCACTCATCCTAGTACTGGTATGGCCTCCTGCCAAGTTCCTCTTCTCTTCAACTCTCCAAGCCTCCAAGAAGATTTTTGTATCTAAATCTAAACACAACTCTCTAAAAGGCTTAGATGTCTATTTATAGGAGTAAAATAGCCCTAGGAATCCCTAGAAGAATCGTAGACAAGCTCCTAGTTGGATTAGGAGACTGAAAAACCCATTCCAAAGAGGATTTGGAGTGTTGCCGGATTTTGGACGACTGAGTGCGCTGGAGCCCATGGATTGTGCGCTCGAGCTAAGGTGATATGCGCTCGAGCCTAGATTTGGGGGTGCTCGAGTGCATGTGCGCTCTAGCCCTTCTTCTGTGGGCTCGATCCCAGTGCTGCCAATGGCTTCCCAAAGTGCGTTTTCAGCCCAAAATTAATGGTTTTTCTTGTTTTCTCCCTAAGAACCTGAAAACACTAAAACAAAACAAAATCAAACAAATAACAATGCAAAGGAATTAACATATGGGAGTTAAGGGGATTGAATGTGCAACATTCGGTGCTTATCAATATTGAACAAACTAATCTAACTAACTTTCTTACATGTATTACACATTTAACACGTGTGGAATGAATAACAAACCCAACTGTCTAACCAACTTAATCAACTAAACTAACTGTAAAACTAACTAACAGTTTTAGTTTAATACAATTTAATAAAATTGATAAATAAAATCCTAATATAAAATTAACAATCAGCGGGAATTGTAACAATCTTTTCTTTTGTACTTCTATTATCTAAGAACGGGTAAAATTATGATCAAGCGGCACTACTTCAATATTATTTTTGATATTTTCCTTATTTTAGTTTTTACCGAAAATATAGGTAAATATTGTCTAACTTCATAAAAACTCGCTCCTCCGAAGAAAGGTATTTGGAGAAATCTACATAGATAGCACCAAAACACGATTTTTCCTTTTCTTCTACTTCCAGAAAAATTCTTCCAACGATTTCTTCATGGATGTTATTTTCAACTTCACCATTTTCTTCAACAGAATCGTCAATTTTTGTGGTAATCGTGATAAATTGCACCTGTGGTGGAGAAAGCGATAGCTGTTCTTCCATTGATGTAGTCATTGGAACCAATGATTATGGATGCACATATTTTTCTTTGACAAAAACTCTCCTCTTTTAACCAAATTAACGGCTTCCACATCTCTTTCACCATAATTAATATTATCTTCATAAGTGGAGTGCCTATTTGGAGATTTATAAATATGGTTACGGACAGGTTGAATGCAAATTACGTCATCATCAAAGAACATATCAACATATGAAAACTGAACGGGTTTCACTTGGATCCCATAGTCATCTTTGGCATCATTGTCCTTGTGATTCCAATGGGAACCCATCTGCATGCATTCCAACGTCTCCCACATCTGATGCATCTCCTGTTGCATCATATGTATCGTCTGCTGGAGCTCTTGGACTTTGGCTCTCAAATGATCCTATGATCGCTTGATGTATTGTTGGTAGTTGGATCTCGAAACAATCTCTTTCATGAACGGCATCGTTATAGAAGTTGTTGTTGTAGTATACGTTGGCCATCAAATCCATATAATGTCGGCTCGGATACCCCATGATTTCGGCTCTCAAAAGAGCCCCTCCCCTACAAGCGACGTTGTTGGAGAAGTTTGTCACTGTTGCACTGATTGGCTACCATCAGGATAAAGTCTATTCTAATACTAACTCACGTAGCGGAAGACTAAGGTAACTAATCAAAGAGCAGCGTCTTTGATTCTACAAAGAGAAGCGTCTTCGTCTTCTACCCAAAAGATAAAATAAGCTCGCATGCTAAAAGAAAGATAAAACCCCACAGAGTATTTAAGAAAAAAATTCTCTAATTTAATAATAATTTAATTTATAAGTTTTACATTGTTAGGTTTAGGTTTGACCTAATTCAATGAAAAATCTTATAATTAGTTTGGTGTTTTAAAACCATGGAAAAAGGAGTAAAGTGTTTTTGGTGTTGGTAAACGCTCCTCTGTTTTCCTGTCAGGAAGCACGTCATGACGGGCTCATGACAATGCTTGTAGAAGTGCTCTCTGGTTTCCCATCACGAACCACATCATGACGGGCTTGTAACGAGATAGGAGATGGACCTCATTGTTTTCCCGTTAGCTGCTTCATCAGGACGGACATGTAACGGGACTAAAGCTAAACTTACTATTTTTCCGTCAACTGCTTCGTCAGGACGGACATGTAATGGGACTGAAGCTGAAATTACTGTTTTCTCATCAGCTGCATCGTCAAGACAGGCTCATAACGGGACTAAAGTTGGAATCCTTGTTTTGTTGTCAGATGGATTGTCAGGACGGGACACGTGACGCACATCAAGAATATCCTTACTAGTATCTCGTCAGATGCTCCGATAGGACGGACTCGTGACGAGGATGAGATCTTTTGTTCTTCTTGTCATGATGGCACTCCTTTCTTGTTAAGCCGTGAATATTTTTAGATCTCAAATCTGATAAGTTTTGCTCATCATGTCTTAACGAGAAATGAGTCACGTTAAGACGTGAAGAGTAAAATGTCTTCCCTATAAAAGGATTTTTTGTCACTATTCACTTCAGACTTTTTGGGAAAATTTTCTCTAAGCAATCTCAAAAGTTCTCTCCGAGCACCGTGTCTTGGGAGTTGATTTTACAAGAGAGGACGTGATAAAGCTTCAAGCTGTCCTTTTTTCTTTGTTGGTTGTTGTTTATTCCATTATACTCAATGATGTCGTTTGCTACAAGGTGAAAGAGTCTACCAAAGGATTGGTAAGGAGATGCACTCCATGAAGTGTTGGGAATAGGATTGCAAATCAAAGTATTTGCGTAGCGGAAGGAATCAAATTCCCATGCCAAGATCTTTTATGAAGAACAATTGCTATTTCTGAAGAACACTTACTTGAATATCAACGGCCACTTTTGGCTTTGGGCAAAAATCATTTTGCTTCTCCAAGAACATGTTCTTTATAGTTCAAGAACACAAAGAACAATTTCTTCTTTCTTCAAGAACACAAAGAACAAGTTCTTCTTTCTTCAAGAACACTATAGATCTCAAGGATATAGAGACCTCTAGATCTTCTCACCATTGAGTGATAATAACCAAGAGAGTGTGGGCTCTTACTTGATTCTTCAAATCTTAAAGTTTTGTTCTTCGTGAGTTAACACAAAAAACTAATATAGTTTTTAGAGAGTTTCTGAAAACTATGTATCAAGATAACTTGATTGAATGATTTGAGAGCCCTAGGCTCCTCTCTATTTATAGGCATATCAAGGAGGCAGATAATTAGTTTTAAGCAATGTGGGACAACTTGCAAAAGAAGACTCCTAGTCATACTAGGAGTAGCATGGACGGCTAGGGTTTAAACCCTAGCCTCCATGCTTGGCCGTGTGGTCCATGGAGAATTCTTCATAGGCCATACAATTTCTTGCCTTGGGAATTGGGCTTGGGTTTTACCCCAGGTCTTTTTCTTTGTCCCCAACATAGGCCCAGTAAATAATTCCTAGCCTTAAGTTTTTTCACTTATGCTCATTTGGCCTCTAGGTTCAATTCCAAGCCCAATTGCACCAAATCTCTTTAGCCCATGTTTTAAATAAATAAAACACTTAGTCCAATAAATAAGAAAGTTTTATGGTTAAATTACATCAGCTTGGTGAGAGACTTAAAGAAAAAAATATTATTGGCTTAAATATATTTGTAATCATGTCATCCAGACATTTATTACGCTACAATATTTTAATCACAATTAATTCTACTAAATGATTGTAACTGAACTCCAATAAATATTTTTGATTAAACAACTAATCCCTTTGACTTTTAACTTATGATTCCTCCATGAAATATTTCGTAGCAGAATTAAGGCTAAGGATAATGCCACTTAATTCTCTACCTCTTTATCCTTGAGTCATTGATTTTAAGTTATTCTCTTACATGTGAAAAACACATGTATATATTTTCGTATGCCAACCAAAATGAGTTGGCTGAAGACTCTGAGAATAATATCCATAAAATCTATCTCAAGGGCAAATTTCTTGTCGCTTTGTCTACTAACAAAAGATTTGGATTTCCTCTTGAAGTTGGTGTTCTCACAATGTTAAATATGATTACCTAACATATTGAGTTTCTGTTGACCGATGATAGGTCTCATTCTTAGATACATCTAAGTAATCAACACTTCATATTTGAGTTCACAAACTTCTCAGGATTTAAGGCCACGTCTTATGGTCGACATTTGGCCTCAATATGTGACATTAAGGACAGGTGTCGCCATTTTACACGTGCTGACATGGAGATGCGTTAAATATTTGGACGGAATATGGACGGAATTACCAAATGGGTATTTTCAATAATCACAAGTACTAGTTGGGACACTTTTTGAAATTGAGGAGTCTAGTATCTACTGCTAGTACTACAATGGCTTGGACTAGAAGTGGGCAAATACACGCAAAACCCACGATACTCGCCCCGCCATGCCCATTTTCTTTAATAAAAATGTGGATCCGGGTTAGTTTTTCAATTATCCGCATGGGTTGGGTCGGATTGCGGGTTGATTTTTTAAAAAAAATCTGAATACCCGACCCACATACTTACCCTAAACCTAAAAACCTAATACCCACACACTAACTCATCCATATGCCTCTTCATGCCACTTTCTCTCCCTCTTTCCTATGAGCCCTTCTCTTTCTTTTTCAAGTCTACGCCTCTCTCCCGCTCTCTCATCCAGTGACTCAATTTGCGCATCTGAGTGATGCAAACCCGCCCAAACCCGCATCACTTGCCCCACCCCGCAAAACCCAACGAATATTACTCATTAGTCATTATATCCAAATTGCGGGTATAATTTTTAGGATATAAGTTTTCTTCAAATCAGTTTGGAGGAAATATTCTCCAACCGAGGTAAAATAGTGTCAAGTCTCAATAAATATTTAAAAGACACATTAAATTTAGTTTAAGTTGATAAACTATTATTAATGAGGTTAAGAATTTAATATACATTTTAAATATTTATAAACACTTAACACTATTTTACATAAGTAAGAAGATTCTATCCTAAATTTTAATACTCGTAATATGCGAGAAAGGGTACTAAAAGGATCTGGCTTCTATGCGGTAGTGAAAACTACCGCATAGATGCTGTAGGCCAAAACGCTATCGTTTAGGTTTGGTAAAATAAGGCAGCACGTGAATTTTACGCCGTTTCAAAACGGCCGTCACAGTAAAGTTGCAGGCAAAGAAAAAGAAACCAACATGTTGAATTTGAAACGACACATGCTACATCTCGTCCGAAGTCTCCTAGATTGCTCCCAGGTCTTGTGTTTTTCTTTTTTGAATCTGCATATTCAAGGTGAACAGAAACAAAAAAATGGCATCGAGTACACTCTGTTTCCACTTTCAATACCTCTCAAATCTTACCAAAACAGGACGAATCTGAATCATTAGATAATGAAATGGTGATGCAAAAAGGAAAAGGACATAATCTCTAGCAAATCAACAAATATCTGTAGGCACAATGAAATATCAACAAAGAAGAAAAAATAATTTGGGTACTTGCCCATTTCTCTTATTCCAAGAAACCCATCAACAACTACATTTTTTTTTTTTTGACATCAACAACTACATAATTCCATAGAAAGAGCAAGATTGAAAACCCCACTTACAGTCTCCAAACCTTCTCAAAAATCAACAAACCTCACCCACAGCCCACTCTGTGTTCGAGAGAGGAGAGAGATTACATCTAATTTGCAATTGACTCTTAAGAACCACTTGTTCTTCTCAGCCTTGAACCTGTCCTCGAACCTGGCCTTGGTCTCCTTGGGGCAGTCACCTTCTTGTCCCTTGACTGAAGCACGTCCGCGGTGACCAGATCCTTGAGACTGCTAGACCCACTGTTAGTTTCTTTTTCTTTGCCTGCAACTTTACTGTGACGGCAGTTTTGAAACGGCGTAAAATTCAGGTGCTAGCACTTATTTTTCTAAAGCTAAACGATATCGTTTTGGCCTACAGCATCTATGCGGTAGTTTTCACTACCGCATAGAAACCGGATCCGTACCGAAATTAACAATACCCGCGCCGTGCCCACCCCCAAGTTGGGACTTGGGACGAGCACATGTGCTTCTTGACGTGGTCCTTCAGGAACAGCGGATAATTTCTCACCAGTGAATAAACCCTCGCAAAAACCCCGATCCTTTCTCTCTCTCTCTTACTGATCTGACTCCATGGCAGCCTTGAAGCTCCTTCTCTCCCAAGCTCGCCGCCATTGCCTCCCCAAACCCCCATTTCCACCATTCCCCCATCGATCCCTCTCCTCGTCACCGAATACTAAGCCTAACCCTAACCCAGACTTGGAAGAGCTAGCAAGACCCTCTCAACCCGTACCCATCCAAACGGTATCCTACTCTGTGAAACCCAAAGATCCCTCCACTCCAGACCAACAACAAGACCCTCCTCAATCGCCATTGCCATCGCCACCGCCTCGCCGCGAACCTCGCAGCGCGCAGCAAGAAACGCGACCGGTTTGGACCCGCGAGGACATCCGGTACGTCAAGGACGTGGCCGCGATATCCCCAGTGTCGTACCCCTCTCGTGTGGCTCCTCTTCCGGAGGACAGGACCTCCGGAGAAGGCGAAGAGGCGAAGGGGGCAAAAGAGGAGAGCGAAGAGATGGAGAGAGAGAGGAAGAGAATCGAGGCTGATGCTCGGATGAGGAGGGTGTTTAGGGTTTCGGAGGAACAGAACGTGGCGGTCCCTTTTCCAATGCTGATCAAGAAGAAAGAGAGGATAGAGAAGCCGGCTCCGCTTGATCTGATGGAGGGCATTCGCCAAGTCAAGGTCAGTGTAGACGCTCAAGCTTCTAAACTTTTTGTTTTGTTTTGTTTCTGAGAAAATATGGTAGGACATTCAAGGAACCTGAAGTCTTTGGAGAGAAATTAGGAAAACTTAAGCTTGTAGTAAAGGTCATTGCTAAAATCTTTGTGATATTTCTAGTCATTTTTCAGGCTAATTCCAAGAGAAATTTCGACGAAACTATTGAAGCACATGTAAGATTGGGTATTAAGAAAGAGCGAACGGATCAGGTACGTGCGCTAGGTCATCTGCTCACTTATTTCGAGCGTTATCTTATTTGTGTGGTGGGTTGAACGGCTTGAATTGAAACTTTTTGTGGGACTGAATTGTTGATGGTTGGTATTGTATATGGGTTTGAGCAGCTTTAATATAACTGCTAGATATTGTTGAGTTGATTCCATGTTTTGGCCATTAGATATTATTGTGTGGTCTAAACCTTTGTCTCTGGATTGCTGGTACTCAATTGTTAATTTTGGAGTGGCTCATATTATATCAACCTATTTTCTATAGTGGGCATATACAGGGCATGTTAGGCTTGTCTAAAGAGGCTGTAGTTTTTACCAATATTTTTGGATTCTGTGATCTTTTATATTTAATTCATCATGCCAAGTTCATGTCAAAAAGGATCCTGAAAGACACATCACTGTTGGTCTTCTTGATTTTTGGTGCTTACATTTTTCTTGGCATTACTGTGTTCATTTCCCAATATATTCCTCAAAGATTCAACTTACCACTATCTCAATTGAAGTGCAGATAGTACACGGTAGCCTGGTTCTGCCTCATGGTGTGGCAAAGGTATTATCTGAACCTGTGCTAAATGAACATGGTTGCTATATTATGTGCTGTATTGTATTTTGTTTGTTGCATAACCATTTTCATTTTTTGCAGGTTGTCAGGGTGGCCTTCTTTGCTGAAGGGGCAGATGCAGATGAAGCTAGAGCTGCAGGCGCTGATATTGTTGGCGGTGTTGAACTTATTGAAGAAATTGCAAGTAATGAACTAATCTTGTTGCTGCTATGTCAATAAGGTTCACTATTGTAATGTAAAATTTTACATCATCACTTGTTTAAGTTGTTCCTGGCTTTACTTTCAAACTCGTTACTTATGTTGCTTTCATTCTCCAAGCTGTCATTCCTTTTATGCTTATTGCTCTCTCTCTCTCTCCTGCTCTAGTTATTATGCTTGCATAACTATGCACTTTTTTCCCCTTATTAAGGGATATCCACCTGAAGTGCCATGTGTGCTGAAGCAAAATTAAATACTGTTATTCACTTGACCCCCTTGTTTGGTATTGCGGTATTGTGTTTACAACCTATATGTTTTAATCTGCTATCAATTTCTGATTTTGATTCATATATCTGACCATGTAATTTGCAGGCAGTCATAAGTTTAATGTTGACAAGTGTTTCGCAACTCCTAAATTGGTACTGCGTCTAAATAAGGTTATGAAAAAATTCTTGGTTTTGTAACTTGTTATTTTTCAAATAAATGGATCTTTTATTCAAAAGAGTTCTTTTACGGTTTCACAGATAGCAAGCTTTCTTAAAGAACGTCATCTATTGCCAGACCGTAAAGTAAGTTTATTATTTTTGGTTTTCTCAGTCAATGCACAGATCTGTAAATGACTTGTACTGAATCTTTCTTTGTTTCTACTATTATGTTGTATAGAGTGGTACTGTCACTAGTGATGTTTCTGGGGCAATAAAAGCAGCAAGACTAGGTCGCATTCACTTCAAAATGGACAAAACATCTATCGTGCATGTGGGACTTGGAAAGGTGCCGTATTTTCTTGATCCATGGCATAAGGTTTCGTTTCAATAGGATGCTATTTTAAGGGACTTTATCCTTCTCATCTGGTTACAATGTGCCTACAGGCCAGTTTTACTGAGGAGTCTCTACGAGAAAATATTGGTGCATTTATGAATGCTCTTTTGGTTGCAAAGCCTCCAAACTTAAAGAAGGGTAAGTGTCTTATTGTTGAATGTGTCTGCTAATTTGTTTCTAATGGGCTAAATGTCAATTTAGGTGACGCTAATTGCACATGGTAGCTTATTCGGTCACACACATTAGGGCAGATGGACCATCTGGCTTTCTCAAGCTATTCAGGCTCATGTCTAATTGTACTGATTTGCTTTATAAATAAATGAGGGAAACTTGGTACTCATGTCTAGGTCAAGTAACAATTAAACCGAAGCTTGTCTAGGCTTGCTCATGTGCTCCCTAGTCCACTCAAAGTGGCAATTATGTAATCATGTAGAAATTCAATGACAATTTAAATCAATGGTATGAACATAGAATACATATTCATAGAGCAAGAGCGAGCGAACCATTTGAAATTACTGCAGGTTTCAAAGCATGATGGGTACACCATATGTTGGTATTCTATGTTTATGTATAGATGGTATATTACATGATTTTTGCATTAGATGAAAATAAATATATCTATGGTCTTTCCTTATCAAAAAGGAGATGGAGTAGCTTAGTGTAATAGAACTTGTCTTTTTATATTTGTGCCTAAAGCTTCAACAAATCAGTTTGGGTTTGAGCCTTTGCACTTGCAATCTTTTATTTGATAAGTAAATCAAATCTCATTTAAAAGCGCAAGTAACCCAAGTACACAAAAAGTATATGAGAGACCCCAATTAGGGAGAAAAAAAAGAATACAAGTCTGGAAATTCCATAAAACTAGAAAAGTGAGGACTATTAGACACCGTCATCCAAGCATAAAGAGATTTTAACATAACAGTTGTTGACACTAGCACCGACCTCTCATAATCTTTGGAACTTTTCATTTTCTGCTCTCTCCAAATGCACCATATTAAGCATAGAGGAGCCATCCTCCAAGCTTCTAAAATGCAGTACTTTCCAAGCACTTGCATTCTTGTCTTGTAAAAGTTTGGCGAAAATAGCACTTTTGGTCAAATTGCGGTTTGACTCAGTCAAATTTGTGAATTTGACTAAGTTTTTTGCCCAAAACTGGGCAACTCACGGATTGCATTGCAGTTTTCCGCCAAGGGTGGCCAATTGTGTTCCTAGGAATGAACAATTTAGTGGTCACAAATAAACTGGGTATTCATAACTGAATCAAACAACTAAACAAGTTTCCAATAGTTCATTCCTCCGCATTTGGCATCAGCTTGTGTCAGGTTTGACCTGACATTCTTTCTGCATGCTATTGCCCTTCATTAGTCCTAGAATGTTTTTTTTTTTTTTTTATAAGTAATAATGCATTAAAGAGCGTAGAGGGGCGCAACCCAAGTACACAGATAGTATACAAGAGAGCGATTAAGTAGGGGAGAAAGAAAAAGAGAACATAAAGAGAAAATCAGGAAAATTGATCACTAAATGAGCAAACCAGCCTGTAGTCCATGTGAATAAAGTGTACAAAAAGAAGTGAATGAGGTCCTCAAGATTCCTCGATATATCCTCGAAGCATCTCGCATTCATTTCCTTCCAAAGACACCATAGAAGACAAAGGGAAGTCATCTTCCATACCACAGCACTACACGTTCTACCGCCCGCCCACCAACTAGCGAATATCTCCTTGACGCTTCTAGGCATAACCTAACACATGTTAAAGCGAGAGAAGATAACATCCCACAACTTACGCGCGACCCCTTAGTGAAGAAAGAGATGATCCATGGACTCCCCATCCGCCTCACACATACAACATCGATTAATCACAACGATACCTCTCTTCCGAACATTATCCAACGTGAGAGGTTTCTCAAGGGCGGCCGACCATGCGAAAAATGCCACTCTCAAAGGAGCCTTGGTGCGCCAAATGCCACTCTCAAAGGAGCCTTGATGCGCCAAATGCTTTTCCACGGGAAGTGGTTAGGCTCCTTAAAGGCAAGCATCCTATAGAATGAGTGTACCTCAAACTTCCCTTTTCTTGAAGGGATCCATCACATCTGGTCCTCCCCTTCCCCCTGAATCAAAGACGAGTACAAGAGCGAGAAGAAAGACCATCTCCTCCCAATCATGAATGCTACGGGTGAAAGCAACATTCCAATGAACCATCCCATTTACACACTACCGGATATCCGCAATGGAAGCATCCTTATTGCAAGCAATATTAAAAAGACCCGGAAAGGCATCCTTGAGAGGCGACTCGCCACACCAACAATCCTCCCAAAATTTGACCTTTCCCCCCAAACCAGGTTCTAATATGAAGTGACACCGAAATGACCTCCACCCCCCACATATGTGTTTCCATAACCACCCCATGCGTACCACGAGGAACTTTAGAACGCCAACCACCCCAATCCACCCCATACTTTGCCACCAAAATACTTCTCAACCAAGTTTCTTCCTCATTTGCAAATCTCCATAACCATTTCCCCAAGAGAGCTTGATTAAAAAAATGCAAGCTCCGAATCCCTAGACCTCCCTCAGCAATCGGAGAACAAACCTCGTGCCAACTGGCTAAATAGAACTTTGTCTTATCCTTGAACCCCCCCTCAAAAAAATCCCGTTGAATCTTCTCAATGCGCTTCGCCACGGAAATAGAAATGGGAAAGAGAGACAAAAGATAGGTGGGAAGATTGAATAGGGTGCTCTTGATGAGAGTGAGCCTCGCCCCCTTGGACAAATATGAACGCTTCCAAGGGGCCAACCTTCTAGCAATTTTCTCCAACATGTCATCCCAAATAGCCAACTGCTTGAAAGACGCCCCTAGCGGAAGACCCAGGTACTTCAAGGGCAAAGAACTAGTACCACAACCCCAAACACCAGCCAACTCATCCGTCTCTACCGAATCTCCAACTGGGACCAAAACAGACTTGGCCCGGTTAACTTTTAACCCTAAGACCGCCTTGAAGCCAATAATGAGAGCTTTAATAAATCTAACATGTTCAGAAGCTTAGTCTTAGAATGTTACATCAATGGAACCATTTGGAATCCATGAGGAAGCAAGAGTGTGCCTCCATCATTTTGATAGCTGATACAAGCTGGATTTTGAGGTTGTTATAAGCTCTCTCCCAACTCAAATGAAGCAGTTTAGGCTTTCCTCCAGATTGAGTCAAACTGAAAGAGCCTAGCATTTAGCGTGGCAGCTCATGTACAGCCCTATAGGAGCTGTGTAAGCAAATTGATTCAGTGATTTCAAGTTGCCGAGATGACCCTAAACAAATCTAATTTAGTTAGAAGTTCTATGCAATACTAATTTAAAAAAACAAAAAAAAACAAAAACAAAAACAAACAAAACAAAACAAAACAAAAAGTAGTTCTATGCAATCAGCTGCATGACCTTTGCATTTTTAAATCACATTGCAAGAAATACTGAAAATTTATGGTACTTCTTGTGGTATGACAAATTTCCATTTGCCAAAGAGAATTTTGTTTTTTGTTGGCCAGCATTGCTTTGTTTTAAAGATATAAAAGTGCTTCTGGCTGTATTTGCTTATAGCATCAGTTATCCAAATGTATTTGCTTATAGCATCAGTTGGTAGAAAAAATTTGCAATTTTCAAGGTTATTAGGAAAAGAAAAGAAGTTATTCGAAAAGTTAATGGTGCCATTTTCCAAGGTTATAGAGTAGGGAGATTGAAGTGTTGGACCAAAAAACCAAAGAATAATTTTATTTTTAGTAACAGAAGGTCGTGTAGTTGTTTGGAGATCTTTTCCTTTAAGCGGAGAGTGAATTTGGTGCATAGATTCTGGGTCAGATGGCCTGGATTTTGTATATCATGTCTTTGATAAATATTGACCCCTTTTTTTTGACAGCTTCCAAGTATGCCGGATATGTGAACTCGTTCCATATATGCAGCACGGTAAGCTCATAATCCTTGTTCTTGATTAATTTGGTGTTGATAATGGCTTTCCTTTTCATGAGGCTTATATTGAAACCTTTCATTCCACTTCTACTAAGGTTAGCTTCCTTTTTCCTTTTCTTTTGTTCTTTTTTTTTTTTGAAGAGGGGGGAGATTTGAAGTCATAAAGCAATGAAAATAAAAAAATCTTAAGATTTAAGAAATTTGAGAAAATGTTTAGTGTTCTCTTTCATGATTTTTCCATTAGGGTCGTTTTCTCCTCCCTATTACACCTAATTCAAAAAGAGAGGTTTGTAGTTGGGCATATAAACACATACACACGTTTGTGCATGTGTTTCATCATGTATTGTATTTACAGGAGAATGTATCATGATAATTGGTGTAATTAACTATTATCTCCAATAAAGTTATCATTTTTCCTGTTTTTATTTTAATGCTTGTGTCAACTGGTAATTTAAGTTTAAATTACTAAATGTATAAGGGTTTATATAACATCACTAAGTTTTTCTTTTGAACTGGTTGTTTTATTATACTCTATAAATTATGCGCGAACTGTTTCTTGGGGAGAAGTTGGTAGAAAGTGGGAAAGTTGTAGATGTTTTGACCTTTAAACTAGAGAGTTGGCAGACTTATTAAACTTAATAATAATAATAATATTTAATTAGGGGATTAGCTTAATACTGTAGTACAAGATAAATGCTTCTTGTATCTGATATTGTTAATAGCTACCGTCATGCATACTCGTTGTTTTTTACATGGTTTTTGAAGTTATCCTCCATTGGTTGGTTACATGTAGATGGGTCCAGGATTCCCCATTTCAATGCAGTCATTATCCAAAGCTGCAGATCACTACAATAAAGTCCACCTTAAGTGATGCGGTGGCGGTGACAGTTCAATATAGATTGAAGTTTTTCCCTTTTACGAAGTGAGGTTTCTGTCTCTCTCTCGAGCAAGATTTTGGTATAAAATTATGTAAGAATAGTTGAATTCTGGCTAGGATTCAAAGAGCAAGATTGTGATATAAAATTATGTTACTTAGAATAGTTCAATTCTGGATTGGATTATCAACTGATTATCAATTTAGTTTTACCTTTGCTAAAATATGCTGGTGTTATTTGAGCACTCTAGCTATGGTATTGGGCAGTATCATTTGAATTTTACTATTTTCTTATTTTAACTTATTATTATCATCATCATTAGTACTCTTAAAATTAGCTCAACAAAGGAATCTTTATACAATAAACTAACTTTATGAGGTGGTTGATGCAAAATTTGATTGGGGTACGGGTGCTCACTGCTAATCAGATGTGTTTCAATTGGGCAAGTTTGGTCTTACGTAGATCCAATTTGGTTAGGATTGATTTAGTATTTCTCTTTCTAATATGACAGATGAATGTAACTTTATATATATGTTCCAAAGTATATTTGGATTCAAATTAATCGTAGGATTGAATTTCGAGTTGACATGATCGGACTTGAATTATGATTTTTCCACTACACTTGCACATTGATTGTGATATCAACGATGATCATTGAAAGCTTTTTCTTTTGGCCGGTAGGTCATTGGAATATTATGAGAGCTCAATTAACGGATTTTTATTTTTAATTATACAACGTTTCAATAAACTTTTTCAATATGAATTATGGGTGATTTAGTGAAAATGCGATTATCTCTACTATTATTGAAGAAGAATTCAATTAGTTTTCAGTTATAAAATTGTGGAAACTTTGTTTATCATTAAAATTAGGGTAAATATAAAAACAAATTTCCCATTATATTTGTTTTTAATTTCGCTTTTTAAATTCATAATTTTTTTCCCGATTTTTAATTGGGTCTAGTGTGTTTTCCTTTTAATTTAGTAATGCTTGACAATGCCATGTCAGCATTTTTGTCACATCATATTAAAATAATAATTTTTTTTTTTATTTTACTAAAAATTGTTTCTTTTTTCTTTTAAGAATTTATTTTTTGAATAAAATTTTTAAAAATATATATTATTTTAATCTGACATGGTAAAATTTTTGATGTGGCATTAACAAACATTACTAAATTGGACGGAAACACAAAAATTCAATTTTTAGATTTAAAATTTGAGTGAATGATTTGTAATGACAGTTTACTCAGATTTATTTTTTTATTTACCCTTAATATTATGTTACAGATTACCTATATATTAATGAAATTGCATATTTTGATATAAATGTAAAGGGGAAAATCGATTTAGTTGATCCAATGGTACCCGGATTTTTTTTTTTTTTTTTCTCTCTCTCTTTTAACGAATAAATAGCATTAAGATTTTTAACTACTCTTTACCAATTGATCACCTACTTTACTATTATTTTCTTTTTGTTTTCAATACCTCAGAAGTTGCTCGTGGCCGCTTAAGCACGTGAGCCAAATTGTGGTTTGAAGTGCCTAAGTCGCTTATTATTATTATTTTTTTTACATGTTCGTATAAGAGGGGGGAAAGGGAGATGAGATCCGATTTTGCCTTCATTTTTATAAGGCGTGGTCTCTAGCCGAGTAAGCTAACCTTGAGAACTAGGAGATGTGCTTTTGATTTAAAGTAATTGAAAGAATAGTTTTGGTTTATGGGAAAAATATTGTTAAGGTTTTTTAGGGTTAATCTTTTATCAAATAAAATTTTATGGTTTCAAATTTATCAAATTACTCTTTAAGGTATGCTCTGTTATCAATTTATCAATCTCATGCAGTTAGGATTTTTAACAAAACTTGTGACATATAGGCGTAAGATCATGCCAAATCCAATAAAATAGCTCCATGCGTGCAAAAGTGTTTCAGCTTAAAAAAAAAAAAAAAAAAAAAAACAAACAAACAAACAAACAAACAAACAGAGAAAAAAAAAAATTTTAAAGGAGAAAACTATATTTAACCTCGTGAACTTTCATCTCTTTTGTAATCATCCCTCTAAAGTTTAAAAACTCTCAATTTAGTATATCAAACTTTAAAAAGTTTACCCTTCTGATAAGATTTTCTGTAGCCAAGAAAATTCTCAAAATATCCCTTTAAAAAAATTAATTTAGGTAATTTTGCAAGGGTATCATGGTCATTTCACTATTTTGCCATATGATTTAACCTCAAACCCTAATGCGAGGGGTAACATTGCAAATTTATTAAAGTTTGGTACACTAAATTAAAAGTTTTTGAACTTTAAGGAGAGTGATTACAAAAGAGATAAAAGTTCAGTGAGATTAAATGAAGTTTTCCAAAAAAAAGTGGAGGGAGGGCGGGAAAGACCCACCAACTAATATAAAGGGAGGGGGTAGGGTTGTCACACTGCCTCCTCTAGCAGTGAGGGTGTGGGTGGGTGGGGTGCATTGTAAGGCCCCAAAATTGAATCGATCTACTGGTCGTACCTCTAGATCAATTAACTAGTAATTGACCGGTGGTATCACCTATCAAACATAATAGAGTAAAATATGTGCAAAGCAGAAATACATGACCTGAGATTATTATAATAATAACTATCCGTAAGTATCATTAGTTATAGAACCAAAGCCTCCAACAATATTCTTATGGTCATTAATGAATAACTAACTAGACCTGATAATGCGAGTCGTTCGCTTGGGGTCTTCTATTGTGATCGATTACGTAAAATTTAAAAATTTATTTTATGCAGCAGAAATAAAGATAATTCCCAAGACCTTGAGCCTTCAAGAGAAACATGGCAAGATTTAAACAAACATAAGTCAGAGCCTACTTACATGTAGCTTCTGCCTCTCCTAGGCATTGGGATGTAGGACTATGCATCCATTCTTCAATAGATGTGGGGCTGAGCAATCCACGTTCAAGCATATTTGCAAATTCGAAGTATGAATCAATGTTCATCCCATCTTGCTCTTCATCTTCCTCACATTCTTCGTTTTCTTCGTGAACTTGAAGAACTTCTTAATGATCTTCGTAATATTCTTGAAGAACATCTTTGATAATCTTGAAATTCTTTTAGAACTTCAAAATCTTCAAATAATTTAGGACACAATTTTTCCATTAGATCTTGTCTTTGATGAATGAACATGACTATAAGTGTAGGCTCACGAACTTTTTCCTCAAAGACTAGAGAAAAAACTAGAAACAAAACTTATAATACTGGGAAGAGTGTTGTGTTTTTCAATTCTTCTATTTTCTTTTCTATTAGACCTCTACTTATAATACTGGGATTCTTGGAGAGTTAGGATAATAAACCGTATAGGACTGGGATTAGAAAGTCAGGCAAGGGGGGTCAAAATAGCCTCCCTTGCCCCACCACATACACAGCCATAATTCTCCCCATGCGCTAGCCTACTCCCACATTCTTTAGTACTTGGGCTTTGGTTTTATCCTTAAGCACAATGCTCCTTTAACTTTACTTAACCCTTCAGAATTAATTTTATTGAGCTCATAGCTCAAGCCCAAGCTTCTTAAGAATTAAATCCTTGAGCCCAATGCTCTTTTAATTCTTAAGCCTATAGGAATTAAATTATGAGCCCAAAACTAGATTTAATTTCCTAAATTCAATTTTCTTCAATTAGTCACTTAGATTAATAAATCTTTTTTGCCTATATTTTATTAAATCAAACATCACAAGTAAATAAAAATATAACTGATGAACAATATAAATGCAAGTCAATTTACATTAGCTCAAAGAGGGACCTAAAGAAAAAATAGCATTAGCTTAATAGGCTTGTGACCATGTCTTCCTAGACCATGTCACACAACTCTATTTAATCACAATTAATTCCACTAAATAATTGTGACTGCACTTTAATAAGTATTTTTTATTTAATCAATTAATTCTCATAACATACTTATTTATTGCATGTTACCCCTCTATGGAATCATTCTATAGTCGAACCAACGTTTATGTACTGTCACTTTCTTCACTACCTCTTTTTCTTGAGTCACTAATTTAAATTTATAATTATCCTCATGTACTTTGTCAGAATGCATCTTACCTTGTACATGTATAAGTTTCAATATACCCTATGAAACACCAAGGCCCAAGCTTCAAGATAATTTTTTCGATTAAATCTAAAACAAGGGCAATATTCCTTATTGCTTTGTTCGTTGACAAATGATTTTGATTCCTTCTTGAAGCGAGTGTTCCAACAATGCTACATGCGATTATCCAACGTATTGAGTTTATTTCGACTGATGATAGGTCTCACTCTTTGATACATCAAAGTAACCTACACTTCACATTTGAGTTCACGAACTCCTTATGATTTAAAGTAAATGCGATAAGCCATCGTACGCGTACATCTTTTGATATGATAGCATTTATAAACAAATGATGATTCACGTAATCCATTCGGGGTATGGCACAATTCTGCCAATACCCAACACATCAACCCGAAGCCAACCCGCCTCTCCTAACTAAGATAGGTCGTTAAGGTTCAATATGTTATAGCCTAAATGGAGTTTTCAGTTCCATTTATGACAATGAACAATTCATTTAATAAACTGCAAAGACCTTTGAGTATCATCTTCTGTGTGTTAATACCTTTATCTATACCATAACTCAAATATATTGCATCTTAGGGATCTCACATGCATATAATCAGATAATGCACAATCATACATACATGACAAGTAAGAATAAGTGTATATATATCCATTGTTCTATAATAATAATCAGAGAATAAATCATATTTATCTAAACGTTATCCAACCAATTGGAGTATTGGACACAATTTCAAAAATCTTCATCCTAACGAACTTTCTTACTCTATACTCTGGCAACTAGCGAAACCACAAAACACCAAAGTGTTTGACAAATGGAATGAAAATAACTGCATAAGTCCATGACTTGGTAACCAAATATTACCAGTTGATTATGCAATGAGCTTATGAGTGATAGTTTACAACTTGGGATAATATACTTAAGTTTTTACAAATATAATGTGTATTATCTCCGTTATTATGCCATAAAAATGTAGTTTATTTTAATGAAATACTAGGGCATAATATGTATATAGTAAATCATAACTATTCTCCATATGGTCTATCAAAGCTCTTATGCCCTCATTAGTAGGGTTGGCGTTGTCCTGAGGAATTTGTAATACAATACCAGTGCCTTCGGATATCATATGCATATCGTCCACTCAGTAGCAGCCCAACCGAGTCCGACCTCTGGTGGCCCACTCTGCTAATGACATCCTCATATAGTATCACCACTCAAACATAGTTGCGCCGGTCCAAAAATAACCATTGGATCCAAGGCCAAATATAAACAATAAACATATTTTGACCATATAGTCAAGCCTATATAATAAGCTCATGACCATTATACTACACATACCGGTGTACCTATCATATAATGCAAATATTATTCATTTATCATAGTTAAAAATTTATTTATCAGTATAAAAGTAATATGCTCTAAACATATTATTGAAAAGTTATGTATGCTTAGTCATCTGACATATCACATGTTTTAATAAAGCAGTTGTAAGTATTTACTAACCTCTTCTGCTCATCCAAACTCTCGAACATCTCAAACACCCTCTACTGCAAAACATATTCTATCATTATACACATTAACTCAAGAACCTATTTTATGTTGAAAAGTAATGTATGTAGGGGTGGACAAAAACCCGCCCAACCTGCATACCCGCCCCGCCCCGCGCAGTTTTTATGTGTATTTTTGGGAGTTTAGGAATTTCACCAACCCGTGGGGGGGCGGGGCAGGTTGCGGGTATAGTGATTTTTTTCCTACAAGTACCTGCCCCGCCCCGATTTTACCCGCCCATTAGTAACCTAACCCTAAAAACCCAAAAAATCTTCCTCTTTTCACTCATCTCACACAGCACAGCAGCCTCCACCCTCTCCTTCTGATCTTCTTCTCCTTCTTCCCCTCTAATTCTTCTCCTTCTTCCCATCTGATTTTCTTCTCCTTCTTCCCTTCTAATTTTCTTCTTCCCTACAAAACTACAATGAAATCAAAGAAAGCAAAATGAGAACGAAGAAAACGACGACAAAGCTCTCCGATCCTACTCCCACTGCAGGTAAACCTATTCTCTCTCCCTCTCTCTAGTCTCTACGATCTGTTTGCTTGCCAAGAAAATCCTTGGGAGCGTGGAAGAGAAAATTTTGATGCTTTGGATTCTTACTCGCAATACCCGACCCGCTCAACCCACCCCCGCAAAACCCAAACCCGCTCGGATAGAGTTCATTTTACGCGAGTTGCGGGTTGAATTTTTCGAACCCGCAAGGGAGCGGGGCGAGTAGGGAAAAGGCCAAACCGCCCCGCCCCGACCTATGCCCACCCCTAAATGTATGCTTAGTCATATGACAGATTACATGTTTTATTAAAGTAGTTGTAAGTATTTACTAACCTCTTCCGCTCATCCAAACTCTCGGACATCTCGAACTCCCTCTACTGCAAAACATATTCTATCATTATGCACATTAACTCGAGAACCATGTAAAACCCTAATCAGGAGCTAGACATGTTGAACCATCATTAAAAATATAATTATCCATTTTGGGCACTGTCAAAGGTGTATAACAATCAAACGTTCAAGCAGATACCATGGAACGTTCGATAGGTACCATAATGCATGTAAAACTCTAATCTCCCCTCTAACACCTACCAAACATCAACTGAAGCTTCTAACAATTTAATAAAAACATGTTAAATCATAACTACATGATAAATCTTGGAAAACAAGAGTAAGTTCATAATTTTTTGGAAAATTGTTTACTTTTGAGAGAGGTAAATAATAAATGCCTCATGTCATATTTAAAACTTGTAAAAATAATTGTAAATCACATGGTCAGAATATAAACGGCATGAAAACGAGTAAGGTTCAAGGTTTACTTTAATGATTTAGAACAACATTAAATCACCTTCTTCTCTCTCTAGAATCTCTTTCTCTTTCTAGATTTTTGGGTGGAAGAGGTGCATGTAGGTGAATGGGGTTTGAGGGGTCATGAGGGGTGTATTTATAGAGTCGGTGGAGTGGATAAGATTGGTTGATGTGGCTAATAAGTTAAATTTGCTTTTTATGCATCATCGAACGTTCAGTGTACTCTTGTACTAACGGTTCTAGGGTTTTACTCGAATGTTTCAACAAATATTCGAACATTCGAGTCTAGGGTTTCGTCGAATGTTCCAGGGTAACTTCGAACGTTCAATGAGAGTTTAAAGATTTATAAAATGATTTAGCCCCTTTTGAATTATGAGTGTTTTTATAGAATATGACTTAATGTAGGTAAATGCATTTTCTATTATTATTACCTTGATTAATAATTGGGGTATTACATGCGTAAAACCACTACCTAAACTAAGGTTAAGAAGACCCTAATGAGGGCTTAGGGAGTTATTAAAGGGCAATGAACATTGATGCATGTGGAGTATCACACTATAGGTTCAATATCACTGCTCTTCAAGAACCATCAAGTGAAGATGAATGAGCTTCCACAATCCAACAAATCATAGCTCAATGACTCTTTTGTCTTTTTTAAAACAACTTTTGTTATTAAAGTAATGGCACAAAAGGAAAACAAACAACTACATTTTTACTTTAGAGTGTATTTGTTTGTATTCATGTGCTAGAAAGTATAAACCAAAAACTATGCTCTCTTTTAGTGTGAGAACCTATCTATACTCTCTTTTTTTACACATGTACCTACTCAATTACCTAATACTTTGGTATTAGTTAAACTGATTGTATTAAGAGATATGTGCTTATAGAATAATTTATATATTAAATCGTTTTATATAATGATTTTGAGAAAGAATTTGTTTATTTTGTTTTGTTTCTTTAAAGGAACTTTTGCTATTTTTTGGGTGCGTGAGAAATGGTGGAAAGTGAAAGAAAAGAGAAATTTTGGTTTCTCGAATCATAATTGAACTACTTTGTTCACATATTGCAGGATATTGACAATTTTCTTTTTCTTTTCTTTTCATAAAGAACAAACAATCTTAAAATCACTTTACTTTTTATTTGGGGTTATGAAAATGGTGAAAAATGAAAGAAAATAGTTTTTCTTTTCTTTTCTTTTCTTTTCTTTTTTGTGCGTTTTGTTTCAACCGGTGTGATTCAACTAAAGTGAAAACAGGGTAGGGTTTGGAGAAAGACTTTTTTTTTTTTTTTTTTGTAAGAAATAAAATATTTAGTTTTATTCTCCTTTGAATGGTTGACAAAGGGAAGAAAATGAAAGGCAAGAGAATTCATGGGCTTTGTTTCTACAAATGAGAATTGAATTAAGTAGCGCACCAACTGGGGATTTAAAATTTTCATTACTCCTTTTAAGCGGTTGAGAAAATAGTTGAACATAAAAGGAAAATTCAGAATTTGTGTTTTCGTGCTTCTGTTTTTCTTCTTTTTCTTTCATCTTAAGAGTGTCGCTTGTGACTATAACTTTCTATCATTTTTTTTTTCTTTTGAACTCTTTGGTGCTTTAAAATTACTCTTTCTTATCATTACTTTGATTGCTGGAAAAATGCAGAGAGAAGATAAAGTTAAAAATATTTATAAAAAAAAAATTAAAAAAAAAAAGTTGAAAATATTCATAAAAAATGCTTAAACGTGATCCACACTGATTAACTATTTTAAAGATTTCATCTTTTGCATCAGCATATGAGCTGCACAATGAGCAGGGTATTGGGTGAATTTACACAATCCAACAAGTTATGGCTTAACTACTCTGCCTATCTGTAACGCTCTCAAAATTGGACTAAACCATTTTGGTAGGGTTGTTGGTAATTCCTTCAGTTCAATTAACTGGTAACTGACTGAGGGTAGGGCTGTAAAGGAGCCAATAAACTCAACAGCTCGCTTGATACCCACTCGGTTAAGCTCGACCCGAACTCAAGGTCGACACTGTACAAGCTCGCTCGTTATTGTTGAAACTCGTTCAATTAATTAGTGATACATACCCAATTCGCTCGATTGAGCTCAACGGGACCTCATGAGTTCAACTCGTTTAAGTCGCGAATAGCCCGTCTCGTATAGAGCTCGTGAGGTCAACTCGTTTAAGGATCGAATCGCCCGGCTCGTTTAGAGCTCGCAAGTTCTTCGCCCGACCCGCTCGCTCGACAATGTGATGTCATTCATATATGCGTTTTATAAATTATAATCACAATTTACAAGTAAAAACTTAATAATTTAAATTTAAATCACGTGTGGTGATCATAGGATCAGATAATTTAACAATTAATATTGACCCATAATGATACAATCATACAAGTATAGAAATTGTTACATATATAATATATGATATATTAATTAGAAATTCAGTATGTAACTATTTCTATGGACTATGTTATTTGTTACTGTCTTAGTGATAACTTAATTAGCAGACTTAAAACACAAAAACGACACAAAATCATAAAGATAACAATGCTAAGGAATTCACATATGTAAGTTAAGAGACTTGAATGTGTAACACTCGGTGCTTATCATTAACTATTAACTAATACTAATAGACTACTTATTAAAAAAAAAAAAAAAACTATTAGACTACTAAACTACTAGTTAGTAACTTAGGGAGTCAGTATATTATTATTATATATACGGTATACACCAAGCGACTAATTTATTGATGCTCTATTAAATTCTATATTGCTTTTTCTTTTCTTTTTTTAATTTGTGAAATCAACTAGCAGTCTATGAGTCTAACATTGTTATTTGTTAATGGTGTTAAGTATTAACGATTTAACATATTAACTTAATAACACTATATGTTATATGCTATTAATTTATTAAGTATATGCTACAAATTTAGTTATTAACTTATTAATACTAAGTATATGCTATATGAATTATGTAACTTTTTCTCTCTAGGACAAGTTCACCCTAGAGGAGAAGACAACCTAGTTCCTAGTCCAAGCGGCTGTGGAAGGGATCAGAGACGACGGTGCAATGGCTAAAGACCTTACTCGTTTGTGGGGGAATTTTTCCCTTACAGAGGAAGAGGATGTGGAGGTGGTGATTCGGAAGGAGTCGATGGAAGGGGTAAAACATAGGGGGCAAACATGTCTAGTGGGAAAGCTGCTTGCTGAGAGGTTTATGAGCAAGGAGATAATCAGATCTTACATGATTCGTTGGTGGAAACCTACGGGATTACTCACGTTTAACGTATTGGGGGAAAACATTTTCTTGCTAGACTTTGAACATCATGAGGATAAGTCTAGAGTCTTGAAAGGAAGACCATGGGTATTTGAAGACAATGTTTTCTCAGTGGCAGATTTTGATGGGGTCACACCCCCCAGCAACGATTGAGTTCGAAAAAGTGCCGTTTTGGGTCAGAATGTTCAATCTCCCATTGGCATGTATGGGGAGTGACATTAGGAACCAAATAGGATCAATAGTAGGGTGTGTAGAGGAAGTGGGGACCAATGAGGATGGTATAGGATGGGGGAAGTTTCTAAGGGTGAGAATCCGGGTAGATGTAACAAAACCTCTGGCAAGAGGGAGAAGGCTGAATGTAGAAGGCAAATCAGTGTGGATTCCATTCCAATATGAACGTTTACCACGTTTCTGTTTTCATTGTGGGGTGATCTTACATGGAAAGAATGGATGCACCAAGCGGGATGTCTCTAAGAAGCAGGGAGAAGAAACTGATTATGGATGCGGGTACCTCCACCTGGAAAACGTCTGAGATTGGGGATTGAGAGGCAACAGGGAAGGTATGATTCCGGCCAGCACTCCAACAGCAGGTTTTATGGGTCTGGGCAGGCTCGTATGGCTGACGAGGCGAAGCAAAACAGCTCATACGAAGGCAGTGGGGATTCTGCTAGTACGTCGGTAGCAGCGGCGGGGCCCAAACGGCCAGCAAACCAGGCGGCGCCCTCTTTCCATATGGGGAATGACCGGGCAAATTTAGAAAAGGAAGGAGATCATGGATGTGGAAGAGCTGATCCCGAGAGTCACGGAAGGGAGTATTCGGGGAAAGAAGCCGTTGACGACCAATATGCAATGGAAACAATTTTTAAAGCAGAATTTATGGAAAGGGAAGTAGTTAAGGAAAGCAGTTATGGTGGGGAAAGAGAAGAAGGAAAGGAGATCAAAGGGGAGAGAAAAAAATATTGGGGGGAATAATAATACGAAGTTAATTTTTAAACATGAGAAAGAAGGCCTAGCCAGCCACGTGGAACATTAGAATTTTGAAACCTCTTGCACTGGTCCCACCATCGATGAGGTGGATCAGATTTTGGCTAGTGCGACTATCTCTACTGTGGTGGGGTCAGAAAACCAAAGCCATGGGCAACCAGGATTCAAGTGGAAAAGAAGAGCTCGTGCAGCAAATATACAACCAGAGCTAACTCTGACACTGGAAAAAATTGGGAAAAGTAAAGGTGAGAGCACTAGTAGTACGGGTGTGGGCTCAGGGAAAAAAGGCAGAAATCAGAATGTGAAACTCGGGAATGGTAACGTAGTGAAAAAGGGAGCAGAGGACTATGGGGAACAAAATTATGGATCGGGATTGGCGGAGGTTGTTGACAGTGTTGGAAAAAGTAAGGGATTGGCGATGCTTTGGGAAGACGACTTTGGTGTGAAAATTCAGAATTATAGTAGCCATCATATCAACACCAAAATTTGTTTGACACCGCAGGGGGGTTTATGGAAACTGACGAGTTTTTATGGACACTTGGAGGTGAACAAAAGAAATGAGGTATGGAGGCTCCTATGACACCTTGCTTCGCTAGACCCGACACCTTGGGTTTGCATGGGTGACTTTAATGAGATATTGCACCAATCTGAAAAATGTGGAGGGCGGGGGCGGCAACGTGAACTTATGGAAGATTTCCACTCAATGTTAACTTCTTGTAATCTTATGGACCTTGGTTATAGGGGGCCAAAGTTTACTTGGAGCAACGGGAGAGGTGGAGATGATCTTATCCAAGAACTTTTGGATAGAGTTGTAGCAAATAAGGGGTGGTGTGAATATTTTCCCAAAGCTGATATTTTAGTGGAGGGGGCTATATGTTCAGATCACTTACCTATAGTAGTCACTTTACAAGAAGGATCAAAGAGGGGCAGAAATGGAAAAAAAATTCAAACATGAAGCTTTTTGGGTTCTAGATGGAACCTATAAAGAAGTGATTAAAGGGGCTTGGAAGGAAAGGGCTGAATGGGCTGATCAGTGGGGTTGTTTACGAAAGAATTTAGGCAGCTGTCAAGTGGAGCTAAAAAAATGGCAAGAAAAAAAGAAGGGACCAGAAGCTGAAATTAAAAAATTATGTCAACATGTGGCTACTCTTCAAGCCCATGAGGGGCCCCATGAAATGGACGAAATTGGTAGAATTAAGCAGCTTGTAAACTCTCTCATGGAACAAGAAGAAGTTCAATGGAAACAACAGGCGAAGGTGGAGTGGCTTCAGAATGGAGACAAAAATACCAAATTTTTTCATGCATGTGCAAATCAGAGGAAGAAGTCTAACAAAATTCGGATGATTTACGACATGCATGGAAATATGAGGGAGTCTCAAGAGGCCATTGGAAACTCTTTTGTGGAGTATTTTGAAAATTTGTTTTCATCCGGACAGCCAAATCGGGTGGAGGAGTGTTTGGAGGAAATTGATACAGGCTGAAATGAATGCGCGATTATGGAGACCATTCACTGCAGCAAAGGTGGAATCAACCCTTCATCAAATGGCCCCTTTAAAAGCGCCCGGACCGAATGGTTTTAACGCGTGTTTCTTCCAAAAAAATTGGGACATAGTTGGAAAGGAGGTTTGTCAAGCTGTATTGTTTTCTTTAAATTCGGGCATCATGAATAAAGATTTGAATTCCACTTATATAGCTCTTATCCCAAAATCTAAGAATCCAATTTGTGTCACTGACTACCGTCCTATTAGCTTGTATAATGTTTTATACAAACTGCTCTCTAAGGTATTGGCTAATAGGTTAAAAGAAGTGTTATCTGCTATAATATCACCGTACCAAAGCTCCTTCATCCCGGGGCGTCTTATTACGGACGATATACTAGCTGCGTATGAAACCTTACATACCATGAACTCGCGCATGTATGAAAAATCGGGTTTCATGGCAGTCAAACTCGACATGAGCAAGGCGTATGACAGGGTGGAGTGGGAATTTCTAGAGGCTATGATGAGGCGGATGGGTTTTGAAAATAGATGGATCGATCTGATCATGATGTGTGTTTGTACGGCTCACTTCTCAGTGTTAGTGAATGGAACACCGATGGGGCACATTACCCCCACCCGGGGTATTAGACAAGGAGATCCCATTTCGCCATATCTATTCCTGATTTGTGCAGAAGCCCTTAACTCCTTACTGACACGAGCGGACCTGATTGGTACGATGAGGGGGGTTCCTACGTCAAAGAAGGGGCCTCGCCTAAACCACATTTTTTTTTTGCTGACGATAGTTTGTTATTTTGCAAAGCTGATAGCAGCCATTGGTACCGAATGTCATACATTTTACAGCTCTATGAAAGTGCATCGAGCCAAAAACTTAACAGTAACAAGACGGCAATCTTTTTTAGCCATAATACTCCAAGTGAAGAAAGGGAGGCTGTTCTTTGGATTGCTGCCATTCTGGAGGCGCAACGGTATGATTCCTATCTTGGGCTCCCGGCATTGGTGGGGAGGTCACGGACTACGAAATTTAAAGCCATAGTTGACAGGGTGGAGAAACGACTAAAAGATTGGAAATTGAAGTTTCTGTCGCAGGCAGGGAAGGAGATCCTGTTGAAGGCGGTGGTGCAAGCCATCCCAACCTACAGTATGAGTGTGTTCCTTCTCCCGCAAGCTCTGTGTATGAACATAAACTCTCTAATGCAAAAGTTTTGGTGGGGCCATAAAAGTAATGATTCTTGCATCCATTGAATGAGTTGGAATCGTTTGGGGCTCACTAAAAATAAAGGTGGTATGAGCTTTAGGGATTTCTCATTTTTTAATAAGGCTCTTCTGGCAAAACAGTATTGGCGGTTATGGAAAAGCCCGGACAGCTTAATAGCAAGGATTTTGAAGGCAAAATACTTTCCCAATGGGGAGGTTTTGGACGCCACTCTTAGATCCAAACCTTCATACGCTTGGAGAAGTATTCTCAGCTCGAAGGAGTTGCTAAAAGAGGGGTTGTTTTAGAGAATAGGCAATGGCGAGAAGGCCCGAATTTGGGGGGATCGGTGGGTGCCTATCTCTAATTGGTTCACAATTCAGTCACCTCCAAGTCATAACTACGCCGAGGCCAAGGTTAGTATTCTAATCAACAAGGATTTGGGTGTGTGGAATGCGCAGATTATGGGAAATTTATTTAGTGAGGAGGAAGCAACAACTATCCAATCCATCCCATTGAGTAGCACTAACCAAGAGAACCGGTTGATTTGGCAGGGTACGGCAAACGGGCTCTTCTAGGTCAAGAGCGCGTACCATTTGGCTAAGTAAGTGGAGTGTTGACACCGAGCTGAATGCTCTTCGGGACTGCATAAAAGCAACGTGTGGCACCGGCTTTGGAGATTGCATGTCCCTAATGTGGAAAAAAATTTCTTTTGGCGAGCTTGCCACGATACTCTACCGACTAGAGAGAATTTGATGCGGAGGAAAATTGTGGAAGACCCTTTATGTCCGATGTGCGGTTTAGATGTGGAGACACCTTTCCATATTTTATGGGAATGTCCTTCCGCTATGGATGCATGGGGAGTCAGTTACAAAAAATTTCAAAAGAGTTTGTTCAAGGGACCTGCTTTCATTCATTTAATCTAGGAGGTTATACAACATGAAAATGTTGAGGAATGCAAGCTGTTCGCGGGCATCTCATGTCAACTTTGGCTAAGGAGCAATGAATTGCTTCATGAGGGAACATTCTTGCACCCCACCCGGCTGGTCCAGGTCCAGAAGGTAAAACAGAATATGATTGAGTGTAAAGACGCGGCAGACATGGAGTATAATGACCGGGACACTATAAGGAGCATGGAAGTGGAGAAATGGATCGTGCCCCCTGTTGGTAGACTGAAGGCCAATTGGGATGCAGCCATCAATATCAAATGCGGAAAGTTGGGCATGGGAGTAGTTGTTCGGGATAGTGCGGGACGAGTGACGGCAGCCAAATGCAGCATTAGCCATGGAGGAGCTGATCCCACAACTGCGAAGGCCTTGGCAACAGTCCACGCCTTAAGATTTTTACATGAAACTAGGAGTGCAAAACATCAGTATGGAAGGAGATGCCAAGAGTGTGGTAGATGCGATAAATTCAAGGGAGGAAAACTGGAGCAGATTTGGACACATTATAGCAGACGTGCAAGCTTTGCTTGAAGATTTATTTCTGGGGACGTAAATTTGTGAGAAGAAATGCCAATTGTGCAACCCATAACATGGCTAAATTGGCGACATAGATGGGAATAGAATGAGAGTGGTTGGGAGAAATCCCTGATTGTATCGGAAATTATCCGATGAGAGCAGTCTGTAACTTCTGATTGATTAATTAATTCAAACGATTTACTCAAAAAAAAAAAAAAATCACATTCTATGGTACTAGTTTAAAAAATTGTATTAAGTAGTATTTAAGTTTTTAAGTAGTGTTTAAGTTTTTAACTATTAGTTATTGCGAAATAAATGCCAATAATGCTATAAACTTAAAAACGTATGTTTTAGAATTTTTATAGGGTACTATGCACGCACCTTTGTTGAGTTAAATAAACGGTTGTAATTCAATTGATTAAATCTTGTATTAAAGATCAACGGTTTGAATCAATTGTGGGATAACTAAGAGGGGAGCTCACTTGTAATTGTGCATACAAAATTATTGTTATTTTTTGAATTTTTATAAAACACATAATAATAAATAATCACGCTTATTTAGATTGATCATAACTGTCCAATTAATTTTCCTTAATTCGTAGCCGCTAGATTTTGAAGTGGATGACAGTTGCAAATCATGCCCATATCTGGTGTTTCATATGACACCATGAGCTCACTAATTCAACGTTCTCAATTAAATGAAAAAATAAAGATCAGAATAAACTGTTAAAATCAAATCTTGTGTATACATGGCACAAGATTCCCCAACTCATGCAAGCGGAGGAGCATTTCATGCCTTCTCTTTCTTTACACATGCACGGGAAACGAGACTGACAAGCATTTGTTGTGTCTCGGTAATGCAAGATGCCGTCTCAACCGTCTATTATTTTTTGAGTAAACTTCAGTCGTTGAATTTTGAAAATGGACGACAGTTGTAAACCACGCCCATGCGTGAGATTTATTTGGGGTTTCACATGACACCATGAGTTCACTAATCCAACATTCTCAATTGAATGAAAAAATAAATATCATATCAGAATAAAAAGTCAAGATCAAATCTTATGCACAGATGGCACCAGATTCAATTGATTAAATTTAGTATTAAAGATCAACAGTTTGAATCATTTATGGGATAACTGAGAGGTGAGCTCACCTATACACATACAAGATTATTATTATTTTTTGAATTTTTTAAAAACACGTAATGTTCAGTGTAGTCCTTGGTCAAATGTTCATGCTAGGGGTTAAGGTCGAACGTTCGATGGTCCCCCATCAAATGTTCAGCCAGAAGCTAAAGTTGGCTTTTTGAGATATTTTTTGAATGAAAAGGTTTTCTTAAAATGAAATGAATAATGTTTGCATTATGAGAGTGGTTAATAGTTGTTTTTCAAATGGCTGCATTTCTGTTTGGGTTTTGAAATCCTGGGGCATCACACTATCAAGTACATTGAAAAGCAATATTTTTTAAAACAACTTTTGGTATCAAGCAATGGCATAAAAGGAAATAAACAAATACATTTTTACTCTACAGTGCATTTGTCTTTCTATGAAAGAAAATTAAAAACAAAAACTTATTCTCTCTTTTGTAGTAACATGCATGTGTGTGCCATTTAGATAAACTCTTTTTTTTTTTTTTTTTGGTACATCAATTCTACTCACTCTTTTAATACAATGGTCTTAGTTTACATCTCTAAAAAAAAATTAAGGGAAACTTCATAAAACCCCTTAAATTTTCACACATTTTGAAGTTACCTCTTCAAAGTTCAAAAACTTTCAATTAAAAGTATCGAACTTTCAATTTCTATTAATTACCTAATTTCATTAAGATTTTCCGTTAAATCTTGTCAAAAAGTCCAAAAATACTCCTATTTTAGGTGTTTATTTATGTTTATATATAAATAAACATTTTTGCAAATTTTTGACCGGATTTAACGAAAAATCCTAATGGAATGAAGTAATTAAAAGAAATTAAAAGTTTGATATTCTTATTTGAAAGCGTTTAAACTTTAGGAGTAGTGTCAAAATGAGTGAAAGGTCATGATGATTTTGTGAAATTTTCTCAAAAATTAAATATGTGCTTATACAATAATTAATTATGTCAAGTATCACAAAGATACATAACATAAACAAAGAAAATGAAGAAAATTTTAATGAAGATTCTTTAAAACGCTAGTAAAAAACTTTGATTCTGCAGCTTAAAATTAAAATATCCTAATGTCATAATTAGAGTTAAACTCATGATTTATACCAAAAAAAAAAAAAGATATAGATGAATTTGATATCTAAATTAAATAAGTTCTTAATAAAAAGTGGATAAAAGAGACAAATAATGCTCATTCAAGCCAAATTTTTTATAGTAAGAAACGATATTAAAAGAGAAAAAGCCTCTGATTTTTTTTTTTTTTTTTTTTTTTTTTACATCTTCACATAAGAGGGGAGGGAGATTCGAACTAGTGACCTCCGCTTCATGAGACTAATATCCAGCCGATTAAGCTATCTCTTGGGGACAAAAGCGAATAAATATGATAATCAATTAATAACAGCATGTATGTTGTAGTTTAATCAACAGTAAAGATTGAATCTTAAAATTGACTTACTTTTAAAAACTTTGAATAAGAGCAAGAAAATAAAGAGACATTTAAAAAAATTTAATCTTAACTATTGATTAAACTACATTATCTGCTTAAGTAAGCCGAATCCAAGGCAGAAATACTTACAAAAGCGCACGTGCCCTCCAACAAGTAATTACAAAAGCGCAACAGAAATACTTACATCAGGGGTAGTGTACTCCACTGGAAAATCCCACTACCCAGTCCCCACCATGATTATTCTCCGCGCCAGAAAACAAAGGAAAAAATGAAAAATAATAAAAAAACCAAAAAATAATAAAGAAAGAGACAAATATGAAATATTTCCTAAATCCTAAGCTTCAAAAATCTGCCTCTTCCGCCCCTCTCACTCACTCTCTCTCTCTCTCTCTCTGTATGAGTCGTTTTTGTTAGGGTTAGTGTTGTTGTTATGGTGTGACAGAGACATTGGGAAATGGAGGCAGATGAAGAGTACAGAAGGAAAGAGCGCATAGTGCTGGTGCTGATAGTGGTAGTGGCTTCGGTGGCCGTGTCCTCCTTGCTCGTGGCCTTCAGCTACTACTGCTACATTCGCAACAAGGTCTCCAAGCGCCTCCAAAGTGAGCCACATTCTCATTTCTATTCACTACCCTTTTTTCCTATTTAACTTCCTCTGTTATTTACCAGCTGAGCACAACAAATTACTTTTTTTCTTTTGGAAAATGTTCTAACATTTTCTCGGTATCCAAACAGAATGTTGGTTTTTTGTTTTTTGTTTTTTTTTTTAATTCGAGCATGTTTGAGTTCTTTTGCTGCTTCCCATTTTCCTTTTTCTTTACCCTCCGTATGGTTGCTGAGAACATGTGCCCCAACATTTGGAGAAATTAGTGTCGAAAAACTTTCTTGCATTTTCTGGCATTCAAGTGGCCAATGTCTGTCTCTGTGTTGTTTTGGTTGCTTAGGAAACTGTAGAAGAAAAAAAAAGATCATCATTTGAAATTTTGGTTTCTGAGAACATTGTGGGAAATTACTGTTTCAATTTTCAGTTGTTGAATACTGATAAAATTAAGAGGAAAAAAAAAGTCGAAGAAAAACTTCAGGAATGGGGGTAACCTCACCCTCCTTCAGGAATGCAAGTTGACACATGTCTCTAACATCGGCAGCAAGGTCCCAGGACAAAGAATACCCTTGCAAGCTGACAAGAATGCTGTAAAGAGGTGTCCTCTGGTTTGGCAGCACCTACTCCCTCGGAAGGAGTTTCACCAAGCCATTTGGATTATTGGAGACAACTTTATAAAGATCCTCAACTTTCTGTCCAAGAACGAAATGAAATCATAGAAAAGATAAGAACAACTTATCTTGAATATGAAAACCTCTTAACTTATTTTAATTATGAAACAACTTTGTTTGTTTCTGATGATGATGAAGATAATCTTCTAAATCATTTTTTATTTGTTTTATTAAGTCTGAATCTTTCTTAGTCCAAATGAATTCTTTATCCTTTTTCAATTTTTCAAAAAGAGGGGTTTCTTTCTTAGAAAGATTTTTTATGAAATTTCTTCCATAATTAAGAATTCCTACAAAACTTTGTAATTGTTTTTTGTCTTCTATTTTTTCAGGGAATTCTCTTACCTTAGAGATTATACTCTCTTGTAATTTTAAACTTGTTTGATTTAAAACTAATCCTAAGAATTCTATAGATTCTTTTCTACTTCAATCTTTTTTGGAGAAAGAGCTACCTCTCTGACTTCTTCCTCCTTGGGAGAAGCTTCATCATCCAAAGGAAGAATGTCGTGCCAGTAGTCTCTCTCCAGCACATCTAGCTGATAAATGACCTCAGAATCATGGCTGAATAGCCGAGACACATACCCCGACAATTCGATGCTGGGTTGCTTTGCTAGTGCGAGCCTCTTTCAAAACCTTAGCACCCTAAACTCACCCCACTGCCCAAGCAGAATCTATGATGAGCTTCACTTGGTCCAGCGGCAATCGTAAGGCTGAAGACTAACCCCACTCTATCATGAGGTCCTCCAAGGCCACCACTGCATTGACCAGATAGGCCTCATTATTGTTCATCATGCCTCGCAGCTCGGCATGGGTCCCTTCCAAATCACGACGCAGAACAGCTGACTCCTCTTTGCAGAAGGAATGCTTCTCTACTTCAGTGATGAGCTCCCCCTGGAGCTTGGCGTTGGCCTCCCCATTGTCTTTCAACTCATTTTCTAGCTCAATAGACCAAGGGCTCTCGGCCTTGAGCTCCTTTTCCAACTCATCCGCCTCTATGCATTTGGCCCCTAAGTTGGTGTCAGCCATTGCAGAGTACTCCCTTCCAAGCTTCAGCCGAGTTCTGAGAGACACATACCTCTACTTTCAACTTTTCCAATTGTTAATTAGAGGTTTTCAGATCTGCCCGTGCCGACTCGTAGTCTATTTTGCTTGTCGGACTTTGTAACGACCAACTTGAGCTCCTTCTCCCTCTTTGTCAAATCCCCCTATAAGGACTTAGCAAACCTGGCATTATGCTCACTTGGTTTGGTTGCAAACTCGGCCTTTTCTCTCTCTTGCCTCAACTGAGTCTAGAGCGCCTCTACATCACTAGGCACATAGGCCCAACCGATATTGAACTCCATCCTCTTCCGGAGTTAGGTAAATCTATGCTTGGCCTCCTGGCGAGCGCTTCAAGTGCTCACACGCAAATGCTCCTCTTCTAGAGCACTCCTACAGGGACCAAGATCCCTCAAAGCCTGTTCTTCTAGTTTGCTATTGCGCTAGGTGAGATTTGTTTGATTAGGTGAGATTTGCTTGCTTGCTTAGAGACCTAGGCCTCAGATGGTCCCTCCCTTTGTTCCTTGCCAGCAATAACTCGAAACCAAGAGGGGCAGAGAACACACCTTCAAAAGGAACAAAAGAAATGGGTGTGGGGGCAAGGAGCCTTAAGACGGGAATCATTGCACATGTTGTGGGGGAAGAGGCACCCCTTTGAGCCCTAGTAAGCACCTCGAGCTTCAGTACATCACGAACCTTTTGGCCAGCCTTCTCCCCAAATATTCGTAAGGAATAGCTACAGTCCACTAGTTGGCTCTTGTCTAGCTAAGTCACCCTTTGGTCGGATCGAGCATTCTTTTTCGAACGCAAATCACCCTCAAGCATTCCCCTCGGCAATAGCTGATGTTGCCTAGCCAAATCTCGAAACTTTTGAGTAGTGCTGTTGTAAGGCCCCATAGACCTCAAAACCACGATCTCGCGGAGAAGCGCTTTCTTAGCTGGAGGCTCCATCGCCTTTTTGGCCTTTGGAAGTCTCAAGGTACACCAAGTACTCCTCGACGTGAATCAAATTCACCACTGCGTTGTAAAGCCTGTGGTTATTCCTCTTGTTATGAATGGCCTAGGACATTGACCATTCCATTAGTCTTTCCACCCTCTGAAACTCTTCATCGTTCAATTCAGGCTTAGTTGCCATGTCCGCGTCAGAAATACCCCATTGGCAATTGATTTTTACTATTTCACTGACAAGCTTTCGTTCCACTCTCATAACTCTTAGCTGTCACCGGAAATGAAGAGAATATTTTCGAACCGCCTCTTCTTGCTAATGTGGTTCGACAAGTCAACCAAGTTCCTCTTGGCCTTGCACGAGTGAAAGCCCTAGACTCTACCTCCTGTGGGTTCGGCCAATAACAATAGAGAAAATCTCAGACTGTCATGTTGGGGCGGCCCTTGAGGATCATCAGCCACAAAACTACATAGGCTAGGAGAATCCTCTAGTTCCACAAAATCTTAGCAGAGTCAAGTGCAGATGGGCCAAGATGGCTCGTATTGCTATAGGGATTGGGAACCTCCACCTAGCATTCAGGGTTTCTAGGTGGAAGCATACTTTGTTAGAGCCGACAAAAACAACCACTCCTTCGTCCTTGCAGGGAGCATGCAACGCCATAGAGTTATTCGAATGGAAGTCCCTCAAATCGTCCTCCCTAAAGAGGGAACGCCAATGCTCTCCCTCGAACACGACCAAGTGAGGAGGAACAAGGTTCGTGGCGGTAGGAGCACAAGTCTTGCGAGCCATCTTTCAAAATTCTAGAAAAAAAAAAAAAGGAAAGGAAAGGTAAAGCAAAGAGAAACCCAGAGAGAGTGAAAAGAGGAAGACAAAGAGAACGAGAAGCGTGAAAAAGAAGAAATAGAAAGGCCTCTTTGCACGACCTTAAAAAGGTGTCAGGGTATTAGCCCAACAGCTCCCAATTTTAAAAGTAACCGCCACCTATATTTTCCCACATTTCTTGGAAGGGAAGCATGTGTGCATGCGTGTAACTCATTGGCCCTGACATCCATTGAATGTCCTTCGCATTTAAGACGACGCCTTTAATCCCAATTTGGAGCCGCTACAATTAAAATACTTTTGAAAAACTCTAAACAGATAAATATCACAATTTTATGCAGAATTAACGGATATTTATCAAAGCAAACAATCACCAAAATATAAACAATCACACACAAAGATTTTGGTGACGAAGAGGAAACCTTTTAAAAAACGTTCTAAAAGTAAAACCTCTCCAAGGCAGCCAAACCCAGGAAATCACTATCAAAAGATTATCTAGAGATTAAAAACACTAGGAACACTTACAACCCTTTGCAAGACTTTGACTTTGTAAGATCGACAAGCCTCCAACTTGTCTCCTTGCTCACAATCTTCTTCAATGTGATTCTCCTTTATCAGACTCTTCCGATAAACTTCAATTAAGTCAATTAAGCACACAATCAAAACTAACAAAAATCTTCTAAGAGGAATCAATTTGGCTCACAACAAAATAATCACTCAAGCACAGCCTCACACGAACTCTCTAGAGGTGAAAATTCGTGTCTCTCTCTTCAATAATGATGTATATATATCAGTACATCAAACCCTAGACCTAGGCCCACTAAAAACACGTTTTTGGGCATAATAGGTATGGGGTGTCCGGACAGGTTAATGGGTTGTCCGTACACGGCCTTGCGGAGTAAAAATAAGGTTTCTGGAATTGCGGTCCGGACACGGAGAAGGCATGTCCGGACCCGGCCTGTCCAGTCTTGATTAACAGCTCCGATCGATGCGCGTTTGTGGTCCGATTGAGCTGAAATTTTGCAGGGACGTTCATAACACATGAATCTACATTATGAACGGTAGAGATTAGATTCTGAGCATTCTATATCAGTGTTTGAGCCGTGAACAGTAGCCTCTGCATTTTGGAATTGAATTAAACCAACACAAGAACTAACAACTTTCATTTCTTGGCTATCGACCAATGACTCTGATCAACTGCAAGAATGGGGAGAAACTGATACATTGGGATTTTACCTCTTTAGGCTTGATTTGGGCGGCCCATTGCAGGTGTTGACTAGCCGAGGCCTAGATCTGCCTTCCATGGCTACAAAAGAACCAAACTAGATCCTATCTTTGACCAAACAGAAATTGGATCAAAAGAGGTAAGTTTTTCACTCATTCATTCAAGTGAACACACACTTATGCAAGAACTCCTCCTTGAGAAGGATTTTGACAAAGCTATCAACTGACTTAAGCATCAAAGGTATCTCGTGCCAGCTCACCATGGGAGGCCTCTAAGGAAGTTTATCAGTGATTTCAAGTTTTCCTCGGCATGGAATTGTTTGTGTAGATTTCAACATCATCAAATTGGATTTGGTTATGGCTTCAAGAATTCATAATCGAGAGCGAGGAAAAGAAACTATACATGAATTATATGCTTTATTCTCTTAGGTTTTGCTATGTATCCACGTAACAGATCTATAGGATAATTTGAGGAATCTTAGGCATAAATGCTTGATAAAAACTAACTCATCAATATTTCACCATTTAACTTGGTATCCTTAAAAAGAACTTGTATGCATAGTGGAAATAAAAGGCCAAATAAACCACTTCTAACGTCATCAATAATAATACCTTGTTATCTCTAACACATTCAATCCTACTCCTACAAAATAACTTGAGCTAACTACATTGAGTTGCCTTCAAATTCTTTGTAGAGACTTATCCCCATAGCTTCCCACTAGGCACATAATATTCCTCCCTAAAAAAAACCGTTGTCCTCAAGGGTGAAAAATTGCATCTTGAATTTTTCCACATTAGTATACCGATGCTTTTTTTTTTTCTCTTACTCCTGGATAAGGGAATTGACAACGCTGAGTTTTTTCTAGAATTCTTTCCACTTTCTTCCGGGTCAGAATTTATGTATCTAAGGACCACATAGTCACCCAAGTGAAATCCCTTATGCATTTCAAGTTTTAGGATGAAACATCTTTCACAATAGATCTTTTATGGGCTACCAAATCAACAGAGATATTCACATCCACCACAAGACCTACTTGCCCAGTTGGATCCGAAGTAGCAGCAACAAAATCCCCATGTAAGAATCTGCGATCAAGAATTGTTACATCATTAACATTCTCAGTCAACTCAGTTTCATCCATCCAAAGTACTTGAATCTGGTTTGCTGGAAGAGAACCACTCTTACCACCACCTCTATTCCAATCACCATTTCCATAGGCTTGCCATTTCCATTATCCTCCTCTTTCTCATTTTCACCACCGTTGTCGTCATCATTCATCAAAATGGTATTGATCTTGCCTGCTAGAAATTCAATTTTTTCTCCAAACTTACCACTATGCTCTGCAATAAGTTGATCCAGCCAAGAAATTATAGTGAGAATCCATAATCAACTGCTCTTAACCCAAGATCAATGAGCCCATTTCATACTCCAGACGTTCAAAACGTGACTCTAACAAACATGGCATTGATACTATTTGTTACGTGCTCATGTGACAAATCTATAGGATAATTCGAAGAATCCTAGGCCTTATTACTTTAAGGTTGTTTGAAGAACCCTAAGCTTCCCAACAAACGTAAGCGTTTGATAAAAATTAATTCATCAATATCTCTCCATTTAACTCAATGTCTTTCAAAAGAACTTACAATGCATAGTGAAAATAAAAGACTAACCGGAATAAACTAATTCTAATGTTATCATTAATGATAACTTATTATCTCTACCTCTTGGGCATGAGGATAAACTGCTTAGCCCGTCAAGGTTGAAAGCTCCTGGATTACCTGGTAACTGGTTCTGGCGGGTGGGGTCAGTTACCCGTAGGAGTTTGATTAACGGTGAGGATTGTTGTACAGTATGCGTTTGCAACGTGCAATTAATTTGAGTAAAGTTCTCCTACGTTATCAAAAAAAAAAAGATAACTTATTATCTCTAAGACATTCAGTCCTAGTCCTAAAAAATAACTTGAGCTAATTATTTTGAGTTGCCTTGAATTCTCTGGAGGAACTTATCCCCGCAGCTTCCCACTAGGCACATAACAAGTTTCCAAAAACTGTACTCTTGGTCCTAAACCAAGCCAATTAGTTTTTCTTGGTGGGAAAGCACCAAAATCAGCAATCCCCGTGATGAACACACAAACAAAGAAAATGAAAAAGAGAGAAAGATCAATAGACAAGATCAATCACACAAGATGTGGCAATATATGTGGTTTGATTAGATTGTCTACGCCTATGGGCGATGATGATAGTAGTTTATTGATGAGGAGGTATAAAGTATATCACTCCAATGTACTTTCATTCGCTTGGGGGGTCTGCCACTCCATAGGGTCCATTCACCAACAAATATAATAGAAGTTAGGGTCTTAAACAACATTTCTCTAGTCTGAAATAATTACTAGTCCGAGTTCAATCATTTAATTTCTAATCTCTTTTCTTTTTGTAGTTCTTATCAGCAAATTGATGGTGGGTTACTTGATAACTTGTGGTTGATTTGTTTCTCCTTGAAGGGGCTGATCATGAGGACAATGTTAATCTGCAACTTGTGGCTGAGAATGGACTTCAGGTGTTCGCTTTCAAACAGCTACATTCCGCAACCAGTGGTTTTAGCAAGTCAAATGTGGTTGGGCATGGTGGGTTCGGGTTGGTGTACCGAGGGGTGCTCAGTGATGGGAGGAAAGTTGCTATCAAGTTGATGGATCAGGCAGGAAAGCAAGGAGAAGAGGAATTTAAAGTAGAGGTTTGATCTTGTTATACATTTTGCTCTCTTTGGCTTTGTTTGGTTCCTGAAGTAACAAAGGGAAGAGGAGGCTGGATGTCGAAGATTTAAGTTTTGCTACTTTTTCCATTTAAATTTTGGTTTTTATTCATTTGAATTCTCAGTAATCAATTGGAGCACGATGAGTTCTTTTGGCTTTTCAATCTGGGGTTTGCATTGAATTGGTTATTATTTTTTTTATGATTCTATTCTTCCATAGGTGGAATTGCTAGGCCGGCTGCGTTCTCCTTATTTGTTGGCATTGCTTGGGTATTGCTCAGATAATAATCACAAATTGCTGGTGTACGAATTCATGGTAAATGGTGGTCTGCAGGAACATTTGTATCCCGTCAGCAGTAAGTACTAATTTCTTTTAACATCTTGATAGTTTCAACATTTATATATTGGATGGTGAAGTCTTAGAGCATGTTTGAGATTTCGTTGGAAAATAGAACTTTTAAAGTCAAAAAGAGTTTTTTAGAAAAAAAAACTTCATTTTTAAGCTTTTCCCAAATGTACCTTTGGTTTCTTCTAAAGAGTAAAAAAGTTAAAGAAATACTTTTGGAGTTTTTTATCAAACAGACCAGCTTTTTTGGTTGGCACAACATTTTAGATACTAAAAGTAATTTTTAAGCTCATTAACGCAATCCCAAATAGACTCTTGGTCCATTTTCATGGGTTGAGACATTCAAATCCAAAATGGGAAGAGAATGCCAACCCTCTGTAATTCACATCACATGGCTGGAATTTCATTAGCAACTTTTCACTTGAGATCTCAGGAACTTAACATTATAAGAGGCATGTCTCTTGAATTTTGCTCTACTTGTCTTTGTCGCTTGCATTAATCAAGAAGACATAGTAATGATATTTAAGAAAAAAAAGAACCAAAGAAATGAAAGGGGAATGCCCTATTTATATTGTGTATGAGTCTAGACATTTTAAATTCCTGAACTCCTCAGGCTAGACTTCTACTCTTTTGACTTGCTAATTAGTTCTCTTGAATTGTATGACATGTCATTGTCGGTAGTCGTGTGTTTACACGTTTGATCAGGATGCAAGTTGTTAAGCCAGAACATGGAAGCGTGGCTTTTTGAATCTGTCTGTTTGTCATGCACAATATGCTATGATATTGTTACTGCTACTCGTGAGGTTCTTTTCTGTTCTTTTAGATAGTATATGACAAACGTGTTTGATCAATTAGTGGAGGTTTTCTTCTACTCCAAGTACATGAGAAGATAACAGAAGTTTTCTTATTAAGACTTGTATTTAGATGCAGAACTTTTGAGGAATGATATTATTATGATATACTTGGCATTGCATCTGCTGTGCATACTTGTGGTTCTCCTGGTCATTGTGATGTTTACTGCTTTAATGCTAGAGTGCGTGGCAATCTTGTGGTTTTTCTCTTGGATTTCACTCGTTAATTAAATATGCAGGTACTAAGGTGCTCTCCTTAAAATTGGACTGGGAAACTCGATTAAGAATAGCTCTTGAAGCTGCAAAGGGTTTAGAATATCTACATGAACAAGTCAGTCCCCCAGTAATTCATAGAGATTTTAAGAGCAGCAACATCCTATTAGACAAAAATTTTCATGCCAAAGTTTCTGATTTTGGATTGGCCAAGCTTGGATCTGAAAAAGCTGGTGGACATGTTTCAACCAGAGTGTTGGGCACCCAAGGATATGTTGCCCCTGAGTAAGAACCAGTAATCTCCTATCTGCAATGATAATAAACATGGGAAATTTTATGTTCATACTGTTCTTATTTCTATGCAATTTCTCTTGTACTTCAAATATTGACATCATATAAAAAGTGTAATTTATTTCAAGTTTTAAATATCGGTTTCATTTATTATTCAGGTATGCCTTAACAGGGCATCTGACAACAAAATCAGATGTGTATAGTTATGGGGTTGTCCTTTTGGAGTTGCTCACAGGCAGAGTTCCAGTTGATATGAAGAGACCTCCTGGGGAAGGTGTACTTGTATCTTGGGTGGGTTTCTAGCTATCCTCTTCAGTTAATTCTATACTCCATAAGCAGAATTTGAAGTTGAGATGATTAGCCATCTCTTCCTAGAATTTTTTCTTTTCTTTTCTCTCCATTATTCTTTGTTTTAATATATCATTATTGAAATTGTCCCCAATTTACAAGTATCCCTTTGTATGTGATTTTTGCAAAGGCTTTGCCCCGGCTGACGGACAGAGACAAGGTTGTAGAGATTATGGATCCTGCTCTGGAGGGTCAGTACTCAATGAAGGAGGTTATTCAGGTAGCAGCAATTGCTACAATGTGTGTGCAACCAGAGGCAGATTACAGACCACTGATGGCTGATGTTGTGCAATCACTGGTTCCACTGATGAAAACTCACAGGCCAACATCAAGGGTCGGCAGCTGCTCTAGTTTCCATGTTAAGTCTCCAACACCCACAGCACATGATTTTAGTGAAGCAAGTTTATGAAACTAGCTAAAAACCCTAATTAATATAAACAATCTCCATGTGCTTCCCAAACTGACTTAGATTTACATGCCCATTTATAAATAAAAGTAAGTTGGTGGTTTGCTGTAATGTTAGGTATAGTGCTTGTATTGAGAAATTCGATGATTGAGACAACCCGCTTTGAACTTGGAGGCTGCACCTGTTAAAGAATCTACTCTTCAAATTTTTTCTCCAGCAAACCCTTCTTCATCTATAGGCTTCTACCTTGTGAATGTTCCATCAAATGCTAGACTAGTTGTGGAATGCAAAGGCTACCCACATACATTGTTACAATGATGATGGTGATGACTGATGGTGGGGTTACCCTGTGCTCGTGTCTTATCTATTCATATTGTTTGACATTTGAACCATATCCAGGACAATAGAGTAGATAAAGCCTTGTAATTTTGACCATCTCTTAGTATGAAGAAAAAAAAAAAAAAAAAAACCCCTCCTTCAAGCTTTCTCGGACTTGTTTCCCTAAATTTTGTAGATTACTTCATAACCCATGGACCAAAAACGATAGTGGGTAACCAATAGATGCTTTGCATTTCCCTTACCTTAGCATTTGCAAAAAGAGAGTAAGCGGATGGGAGTGTGCGGCTCGTGTAGCATTTCCCTCAAGTTAAATGTTAAATGCACTTCCAAGTGTGCATTTCCTAACGTGGCATTGAAATACTATTGGATTCTGGATGAATCGTTCTCCGATTTTAGATTCAATAGTGATTTTTAATCTTACATCAGGAAGTGAGCACTTAAAAGTTCATGTAGCATTTCTCAAACATAAATATCTTTTCCTCAAAGCCTATAAGAATTTTAGTAGTTCTTTGTGAAGTGTCGATCTAAACTCTAAACAACTAGTAACTAATATATATAGAGAAGTGTTATGCTTACCAATTTTTTTTTTTGTTTTGTTTTTTATCAAAAAGTTTGTTCACAAATAATATGTCATCATGAATAAGATCTATTATTTTGGAAAATGTCACTATCTCATAAAATAGTGATATATCACTTGAAAATGGAATGCTAGGCTTACAAAAAGTTTTAAAAAGAAAACTTTTACAAAATGATATGACACAACATAATTTGAAGAAGATAAATTCAAATTTTGAGAAACCTAATCATATTGTGTCACATCATTTTATAAAATTTGTATCTAAGCTTAACATTTTTTTCACTTGAAACCCAATTTTTGAGGAAAAAAATTTGAGAATATATATATATATAGGTTGTGCCAAAGTCCAAAAGTATTTCTAAAATATAAAGATAAATTAACAAATTTTGAAAAAGACATGGTCAATAGTCTTCCAAGCCCTTGTCTTAATTCTTAAGATGTGTATTTTTTTTTTTTTTTTTTTACATGTTCGTATAAGAAGAGGGATTCGAACTAGTGACATCTACTTCATTATGTGTGGTCTCAACTAATTGAGCTATTTCTTGAAAACATAAAAAATAAATAAAAAATATGTGGATTTTTTTATTTATTTAAAAATTAAAGATGATGACTAATTAAGAATTTGAGAACAAAAATGCAGTCGGCACCGCCCATTTAAAGCCAAAGTTGAAGTAAACGAAGCAAAAGGGGGAGGTGGGGTTGAGAAACCTCGAAAAACCACTCGTAATAATAAATAGCTCATGGTTTTTGACTCTTTGACTCATTCCCCCCCCCTTTTAAACATTTGACTTATTGTATATCCTACAATTACATATTAATATTGTCCGCATTATGCCTTCCTACTCACCACCTACACTAAACAAACTTGATTGTAGCACGTTATTGGTGGTCCTATTTGAGACCAATGTTCATTTTCATAAGTTTTCTACTCATTTTAATTTTAAATTTTAAGTTTGTCTTTGATTTCAAATTGAATATTTGTGAAACTATCGTTTAATTAATCAATGATGTCTCACGTTAGACCAATTAATTAATGTCGTGACTATCATTTTGACACGTTATGTGTATGCTCGAAGAAAAAAAAAATTAAGAATTTAATTATTGAAATTGAGTATTCAGAGAATAAATTGAAGGAGAAATTTTAGAAAACTCTCCTTAGCTTTTAGTCGTTTTGACACTACCCTTGAAGTTTAAAAACTTTCAATTTCTTTCAATTACCACATTCAGTTAAAAATTTTCATTAATTTTTGTCAAAATGCTCAAAATATTCCTGTGGTTTTAATTAAAAATCAAATTACGAAGACGTTGCAAAGATTTTTTTATATATGAAAAAAAAAAATTAAACACTTGAATCTTTACAATTTTTTTATTTATTTTCTTATAATAAAAAATAGGTATTTTAGGAACTTTGACAAAGATTTGATGAAAAAATTATAACAGAATTAGATAATTTAAAGAAATTAAAAGCTTTATACCCTTAATTGAGAAGTTTTTAAATTTCATAAGCACTTTCAAAACACATGAAAGTTTAGATAAATTTTGTGAAATTTCTCATAAATCAAAATAGTGTATAAATACTTAAAAGAATAAAATCAATTTTCTCTAAATTTTATCCATTATTCTAATAGTCACATCATAATTATTAGTTATTCATAGTGATGGTGGAGGTTCCATGTGCTGGTAAACGCTTACGCGACACCTCAGATTTTTTTTTTATTTTTTTAATTTTTATGTGTATAAGAGGGGACTTGAAATTCAAAGTAATGACCTCTATTTTATAAGGCGTGGTCTCCAACTAATTGAACAATTTTTGAGAACGACACCTCAAATTCACTCTGACGGGATAAAAATTAAAATTAAAAAATTATCTGACAGGATAAAAAAAATGAGCTCAGATGCATTATATTTCGTCTAAATAGTCAGACCAGTGGGTGATAGACCCTAATCATCACATCCAACGCAAAGTTCTTCACAGCTCAGAAAGAATGCACCATCCGGGAATCGAACCTGGGTCTCTACCGTGGCGGCAGGGTACTATTCTACCACTAGACCAATGGTACTTGTTGAGTTTCAAGTGCTGGTATCATTTAATATCATTATGGAGCAGAAGTTGGCCAAAATTCATTACCCAAAAGACTAAATGCATTAAAGCACTTTGTCTCTTATGCATTGGTGGAAGACTCATCATTTTTAAAGTTCACGCGGAGTAAAATGGAGGTACTTAAAAAGTCTTGGTATCTACTATATCTATACTTACATACATATATGTGGATAAAACAACGACAACTGTTGTAGTCATATCAATTAGGACCGACACCTCATCCATCCAACTCAGCACAAGAAAGAGGGAAAGAAGAACCCTCCTTCTAGCCTTATCCAACCTCATCATCACAACTCCTACAAGTTATCATTGTGTCTATGACTTTCCGCTTCTACAAATTAAACCAACTAATATTTCCCAACTTTAACTTCATAGAAAGAATAAATAAATGTATTTAATTATTTAATATTATTATTATTCAATCGTGTTAAAACGGTTTTCAACACAATGGATGTGATTTCTTCGGAGTCTCTAATACTAATTGAGCTCTGAAAGAGAATATTTAAAAGGTATGAGAAGATGTTTTTGTACCTTATGGTAGGGGTCTATTTATAGATTTGAGTAGTTGAAGTAGACTTGAACTAACTCTTCTTTTTTGAGTTGTGTTGCGAGTCTATGGTTGAGTTAGATTTAAGCTCCTATTTTTTTTTAGATTTTGAGTAGGACTTTTTCATTCCAACATTATCCTAATTATAATATATCTTCTTATTAATTAATAGCCCTTACTTATTAATTAATATCTTTGTGAGCTTATTTTTGGTCATTGGGCCCAGAATTTGGTAGGTCGCAGTATGAATTTATGCCCAACAGTTACGCCCAATTTCCTTAGCTAAGGTACTTGAGTAACCGGAATTTAGTCAAAGCCTTTTGACGGCTTGTTGTTTGACCTTGTCCAATACTTATGTCTCTCTGGTGAGTGTGGTTTGAGCCGTCAGTTGTAGCGATTTGGAGAGCACGACGACGACAACGTATTGAAGATCTGAAGAACGCACATTCACCATGAAGAAAACTATTCTAACAAAGCATTTCTTTAATTTTTGTTTTTTTCCCCCTTTTCCAAAGAATCCCGAAGAAATGAAAGTCTTTCTCCCCGTGAATACATCACGAGAATAGGCGTCCAGCTGATAGGGAAAAAAAAGAAAGCTATGAAAACGTCAAGCTCTTAGCTAGCAAACTTACCCAAGAAAAGATCAACAACGGTTAAAGAGGAAAAGAATATAATAAGCTTTTTTTAACTTGCTATTCATTTCAAATGGTGATGAGTAACCATACTGCATGTGCAATCCAAATTTCAGCGGGACCCCTCTTTTCACTATTATGTCTTGCAATGATTAATTAAATTAAAAAAAATATATAAATATATAGACAAGAATGGAAGGCCTAATTAGTGGGGAAAATGAAAGGTAGATAGATTGGAGGATCGATGGTTCACAAAGTCTTCTCCCTCGCTCCACCTTGATGTGTATTTTTGCATGCATATTAATTAAAATGTGAAGACTTGTACCCATCGATCGGTGGAAGACTTTCTTCCTTCACGTTTAATTAGAAGGTGATGATTCCAATCAAGCAAGCTACCAAAGCCGCGTTTGAGCAGCAAAGTTTGAAACTCTTTCACATGCAAACAATCTTTCCAATCTCCATGCACTTCTGAGTTTGTGTATAAATAGAGGAAACCTCGACCAAAGCTATATCAATAATATCGATCACTTCCATCACCATGGACACTCACTTGTTTGTTACAATCTTTTGTGCCCTCTCTGTTTTAGGCTGCGGCTTGGGCGCCAATGCACAACTTTCTCCCAACTTCTATGGAGCCCGTTGCCCTAGACTTCAAATCATCGTGCGAGACGCCATGAGGCAAGCTGTGATTAGGGAGCCACGTCTTGGTGCCTCTATTCTTCGCTTGTTCTTCCATGACTGCTTTGTTAACGTACGGACAAATCCCATTCATTTCATGGCTTCCTTTCTTATTTATAAATTATACATACATGCATATATTAACGAGGAAATTAATATATATTCTCATTCTGCAGGGCTGCGATGCATCACTTCTACTGGATGACACGCCCTCCTTCACAGGCGAAAAGAATGCTTTCCCCAATAGAAATTCAGCTCGGGGTTTCGAAGTTATCGACACCATTAAAACTCGTGTCGAAGCTGCCTGCAATGCTACTGTTTCTTGTGCCGACATTTTAGCACTTGCAGCAAGAGATGGAGTCGTCTTGGTATAATTACTACCCACTTAATTAATTCTCCTTCTTATTCAGTCACATCTGTGTTATATTATTTTAAAAGAATCAGTTAATTTGTTGAAATTTTCTTAAAATTATTTATAAAGCCCAGTAACACTTAATACTCATGAACGTTTTTATAAATGTGAGCTATTTATTTTTTTAATAGAAGTGTGTGTTTAGTATTGCGATTTTATAAACAAAAATTACAAAAAATTAAATATTTGAGATTACATTTTTAAAAAATTGCGATTTGAAATTGTAGAAAATCTGTATTTTCAAATCGTAAATAAGGACACAGAATTTGAAAAGTTAAACTATAATTTTAAAGGCCAAATTTAACTGTATTTTTAAAAATTACACATTTTAAAATCATACTTCTTGAAATCGAAAATTCAAACGGGCCATAAAATCAGGGTGTTTAATTATAATATTCAATAACAAATTAATTAATATATTTATTTTAATTTGCATTTTACTTTTAGCTGGGAGGACCCTCGTGGACGGTGCCATTGGGGCGGAGAGACGCCAGGACAGCTAGCCAGAGCGCAGCCAACGACCAACTTCCGTCTCCGTTTGCGGACCTTGGAACCCTCATCTCCAAGTTCGCGGCCAAAGGGCTAAATGCCCGCGACATGACCGCGCTCTCCGGTGGGCACACGATAGGCCTAGCCCGATGCACCACATTCCGGACCCACATATACAACGAAACCAACATTGACCCAAACTTTGCCACCACCCGAAGGGCCAGCTGTCCGGCTTCCGGCGGTGACGATAATTTGGCCCCGCTTGACTCGCAGACTTCCAACCGGTTCGACAACAGCTACTACAGGGACCTTGTGGGTAAACGCGGGCTTCTTCATTCGGACCAAGAGCTTTTCAATGCAGGCTCCCAGGATGCTCTGGTTAGGACCTATAGTAATAACGTTGCAGCTTTTGCTTTTGACTTTGCTGCTGCGATGCTGAAGATGAGCAAAATTACCCCGCTCACCGGGACTGACGGGGAGATTAGAGGGAATTGCAGGGTGGTTAACTGATCCTGATCATCACCTTTTAATAATTAAGGTCTAGCTAGCTTGGTCGGTCCATAATGGACGGGATTTTAATACTATTAATTTTGGTATTTGTAATTGTTGGGCCGAAAAAAAGGCAACCCCATGTAATATGGAGTTTTTGGGAAAAAGTTCCACAAACTACCAATTGTTTGCAGTATAGCTTTTTAATATTCAAAAAATACTAAAGTAGTCTCTTAAACTATCAAAATGTATAAAAAAGACCAATTATTTTTTAAAATTCCTATAATACCTCTATTCTTTTAACAAATAAAATAATAAAATAATTGTAAAAAAATCAAAAAAATACAAAAAAAAATCAGTGAAAAATACAAAAAAAAAAAAAAAAAAACCCAATGGGCGAATATATATATATATATATATATATATATATATATATATATATATTGGAAGAAATAATTAATTAGTCATTATAGTTAACCTAAATTACAAATTGCTTTATGTCGTGTTAAACTAAAATCAATGGGCAAATAAAAACAAATTTTTAACAAAATTTGACTCTAAGGACTAAATTGTTTTTTTTTTTAATATCTCAAAAACCGTACCTTCGATTTTACTTTAATATCATGAATAGTCACCGTAGTTGGCCTAAATATTTATTTATTCCATTTTTTTTTTTATATTTATTCGCCCATTGGTTTTTTTGTATTTTTTAAAAATTGTTTGATTTTTTGTACAATTATTTTATTATTTTATCTGTTGAAAGAATATGAGTATTATAGGAATATAAAAAAAAAAAAATAAGTAGCTTTTTTGATACTTTTTGGTAGTTTGGGAGTTACTTTAGTACCTTTTGAATATTAAAGATTATAGTACACACAACTGATAATTTGAGGGGTTTTTTTTTTATATTTTTCCAGAGTTTATATATATATATATAGAAAATTGAAGTGTTATAAAAATGCACGTGAAACTATCAATCTTCTTGTCATATAAAACAAACAACGGTAAATAATTTACATAAATACTATTAATTATACAAACAAATTGAAATTTTATACAAATAAAAAATATAGGCAAGAAATGAAACATGGGCCGGCGACATTTTTTGGAGTTGAATAACCAAGGAAAAAAAGACTTCAATTACCATCATAGGGGTGGCGAAATGGATACCTGACACAACCTGATTATGACTCGCGGGTGCCCATTACACGATTAGCCTATACACAAACACGACCCGTTTATCGGATCTGACACGATTATGACACAAAAATAGTCGGGGTAACCCAACACGACCCGTTTTACCCGTTTAAAATAACCGGGTCTAATCGGGTAGACACGATCCGATTACCCTAAACTATAAAATTAAAAAAAAAAAAAAAAAAAAAATCAAAAATCAAAAATCAAAAATCAAAATTGCATGATATCTGCACTGTTTTTCTTCTTCTAGATCAGTTTTCATACAAATGAAGAAGCTTCCACAAGAATATTAATGAGAAAGCTAAAGTGCCCGCAACGTGTATAAAATGATGCAGAAGATTGTTGCACACCTTAAGCACTAGGTGGGATAAAATTAAAATTAAAATATGTGATACCACAAGTATACATTGATGACCCATTACAATCATAACAGATGATCAAGAATGCCTCCAATTCTTGCCAGAAAAAATAGGAAAAATATTGAAGAGGTCCCTATTCCCTAAGATTTAACCTTTTATCAAAACAGTCCTTAATGTTTAAAATTAAACAAATCACTCTTTAAGACATGCTCTGCTATCACATTGTCCCCTTCATACATTTATAGTCATCGATACCTCATAAAGCATAAAGTCTAAGTAGGGACAAAACTAAAATTTCTATTTCAAAATGATCAAAATATGAATGAGATTGAGGGGTAAAATGTGTCAACATTTCCATCATAGCAATAAAGAAAAAGACAATAAAAAAAAAAAAGCTAACAAAAACAAAATAATAAAGAAAAAAAAAAGAAACAAAACTAAAAACTACATTAACATTAGATTCATAATTCATTACAAAATGCAAATTAGGTTCCCATGGGCCAATGGCTATTATGCCACTTCACTTGAAGTCTTGAAGGATCCATGAAGGCATCCATGATCCACCCATGTAATCAAAGTCCAAAGATATGAATTATAAAACACTACAAAATACAAATATGATCATTTTAAGAAATATTAATATGTTGTGCTCCAGATGAATTTGGAATGTCACAGGAAATTTTCAAAACATCATCTTCTTTGCCATCCAAGTCCAACTTCATTTGTGCGAGTTCTATATCAAAAAATAAGAAAAATTAGTGTTCTTTTATTATAATGTAGTAAAAAATAATACAAGTAAACGAAGAAATTAAATATGCAAATAACTAATATTACGATATTACCTTCATCTCTATATAACCAATCTCTAGTGCAAACTAATGCCTCAACAATATCAGGCTTGAGTGAGCTCCTATATTGATCAGCCACACATCCACCAATGCTAAAAGTGGATTCCGAAACAACAGTAGAAACATAAATACTCAAAACATCACGAGACATAGCAGCTACTTCAGGATAGCGAAATTGATTTCCTTTCCAAAATGAAAGGATATCAAATGTATCATCCAAATCCACAGACCTAGGTTCCTCCAAATAAATGTCCAATTGATTCTTTTGAAAATTAATATCATCTCCAGCAAATGCTAAATAGTCCGACATGAAACAGAGAGAATATAAACATAAATAATTAAGAGTATATATATAAAAAATACTAAGTTACTAACAAGATAAGAAATTAATGATATTATTCACCTTTTGCCAAGATAGTTTTGCTCTAGGTACTTGGGACCGCCGAACAGTTATGGAGCATGAACTTGAAGTATTAGAAGAAGCACTATACTCCATAAAAAGGTCCTTTATTTTCCTACAAACATTCTCGAACTGTATAGAATCCATAACTCCATAGATCTTAGTATAGTAATAATTTACAAGATGAAGCTTGTAACGAGGATCTAATATAACTGCTATGGCCAACACTGCACTTAATTCTAACCAATATTTCTCAAATTTAGAGATCATTTGAGTTGCCATTAATCTCTTATGCTCATTTTCACTCACAAGGTCTTCCTTCAACGATACATAAATCATGGCAACTACGGAAAAGTATAAGTTGGCAGTGGGATACTTAGTACTAGAAAAAACACATGTAGCTTCGTAAAAGCAAGATAAGAAACTACTGATATCACCGACATTTTCCTACTCAAGTGCAGTAGGACAATGCGGCTTATAGTTTGAATCAGTCATCACCAAATAACTAAAAGCACTCCTATAGTGAATAACACTCTCAAGCATAAGATAGGTAGAATTCCATCTGGTTGGCACATCTTGTTTTAACCCCTTATGACTGTCCAATGACATTTGATTTATCGCATGAAGAAATTTTTGTTTTCGCCCTTGTGATCTCTTAACATACTTCATGCTATCTCGAATCTCCTCGATAGCATCATCGATTTCTTTTAATCCATCTTGCAGAATTAAATTAAGAATATGGGCACAACAACGCATATGAAAGAACTCACATTCACAAAGAATGGCTTTCTTAATGTTCAGTGTTTGCTTTAATAAGTCAACACAACGATCATTGGCAAAAACATTGTCTAATGTTATAGTGAAAATCTTGTTCTCAATCCCCAACTTTTGTAGCAAATCATATATCTTTTCTTTCAAAGAAACACCATCATGTGGTGGGGGCATAAATGAAAAGTTTAACATCATTTTAGTTAATACCCAATCTTTGTTAATAAAATGTGCAGTAAGGCACATATACCCATCAGTTGTCAAAGAAGTCCGCATATCAGATGTTAAACAAATCCTCCCAGGACAAGCATGCAACATAGAGTTAATCATTTCTTTCTCCCTCATATGCATCTTAACCAAATTTGCCTTAGCAGTATTTCTAGATATAGATGGTACATCACCACGCAAGTACTGATGTAATTGTCTTACATCATCATATTCAACAAATGAAAAAGACAAATTATGCTTAATAATCAAAGCAACCAACAATTCTCTATATATTTTGAGATCAAATTTAGAGTCACTTACTAACAGAGATCTTGCTTTCCCAGTTAAGAGCATTTGCCCAACATCACGAGTGTTTGCCCTCGCCCCCGGAAAGTTGAATGTGTTTTCTCAAATTTTCAGTTGCATATGAATTTTGAGCCTTGTATTTATTACCACATGTCTTGCATTTTTCCCATACCTCCGGGTCATTTGGATCAGCATTAGGAATAACATCATAAAATTGCCAAACAGTTGAGGTCTTCCTCCGCTTCTTTTCCTTTTTGTTACTCCCACTCCCCACAGAAACAGAGTCATCTTGTAGTGAATGTAATTCGACCACATCGTCGTCAATGCCGAATGCATCTTCAACAAGTTCTTCAATATTCATCTACACACATAATCATTAGTTAAAGTATATGACTATATGCTATATAACTATAAATTGAATATTTAAGAATAAATTAAAAGCTATATATAGCTAAGTGAAATAAAATTCTAAGTGAAATAAAATAATCCAAGGCAAACAAATTCTCTATATGCCCACTTATGCAAATTCTAAGTGAAATAAAATTATCTGTATGCCCACTTATACAAACAAATTCTCACAGACGCTGTGTCTAGAAGTTTACTCGTTAAACATATGTACATATTCCAATAATTCCTCCTAAATCCTAATAAATTATAGTAACTCATCTCCTTGTTATCACAAGCACCAGGAATTCCCAAAATACAGATGTTTGTACTAGCTAGGTGAGAATTTATATATAAACATGTCCTTCATGCAGATTATGAGAATGCTTCCTCTCCAAATATGATTCAAAAATACAGTAATTAAGTACAAAAAAAGAATATGTACAAAAAACAGGTGTCGAAAAATAACCCCACACAGAACTTAATTAAGGGATAAACACGATGACTACCTATTTGGGCATTTTCACAAACACTTTCCTGGTACATTTAACTCCACCAACCAACAGAACCCATGGATAAAGCCAGACCAAGGCTTGGGGGGGGGGGGGGGGGGCAAACTAAACGAACTAGTTCGCAATAGAATCAAGTAAGGCCTGAGCATCTTCCACGAAATTCATCAAAAACAAAGAAACAAAAGCTAAGTATTTCAATAATACAGCTTGGCAGTTATAAACATCTTACCTTAAAGACAACACTCACATCCAATTATATAGATAGAGACTAGAGATAGTAAGAGACATACCGCCATACTAGAGACAGAGAGGCGTGGCTGACGGCGAGGAGGCGTGGCTGACGGCGTGGTGACTCAATGAGGACGGCGAGTCGATGACGGTGAGGATGCCTTGGCCCTTGCTAACGCCTAACGGCGACAGTGAGGAGGGAGACTCGAGAGAGAGAAAGAGAGAGAGAGAGAGAGAGAGAGAGAGAGAGCCAAGACTCGAGAGGGAGAGTGAGAGTAGGGCAGGCAATTTTGACACGACCCGCAAACTCGACACGAACACGACAAGAAAAAACAGGTATTGGGTTTGGACTTATCGGGTTCGGGTCGTAATCGGGTCTACCTGATTAAGACCCGGTAATTTTGTGTCTGGCGGGTCGACCTGCCAGGCCTGGTTTTTTTTTTTTTTTTTTTTTTTTTTATATAATTTTGTGATAAGGCAGAGTCACTCTGCCTCTCCTCTCTCACTCCGTCACTCGTCATTCAGTAAAGTAACTCAACCTAACCTAAAGGCTCTGCCTCTCGGTCCTCTCTCACTCATCACCGACTCACCGGTCACTCTCTCAGTCTCTCAGCTTGCTCTCTCAAGTGACAGTCTCGGTCTCTCACTCTCCCTCCATCTCCCGACTCTCCCTCTCGAGTCTCGGCTCTCTTGGGTCTCCCTCCTCACAGTCGCCGTTAAGCGTTAGCAAAGGCCAAGGCATCCTCACCGTCGCCTCCGCGCCGTCCTCATTGAGTTACCTTCGCCGTCATCCACGCCTCCTCGCCATCAGCCTCGCCTCTCTGTCTCTGGTCTGGCGGTATGTCTCTTACTCTCTCTAGTCTCTATCTATGTAATTGGATGCAAGTGTTGTCTTTAAGGTAAGATGTTTGTAACTGCCAAGCTGTATTATTGAAATACTTAGCTTTTGTTTCTTTGTTTTTGATGAATTTCGTGAAAGATGCTCAGGCCTTACTTGATTCTATTGCGAACTAGTTCGTTTAGTTTGCTCCCCCCCCAAGCCTTGGTCTGGCTTTATCCATGGGTTATGTTGGTTGGTGGAGTTAAATGCACCAGGAAGGTGTTTGTGAAAATGCCCAAATAGGTAGTCATCGTGTTTATCCCTTAATTAAGTTCTGTGTGGGGTTATTTTTCGACACCTGTTTTTTGTACATATTCTTTTTCTGTACTTAATTACTATATTTTTGAATCATATTTGGAGAGGATGCACTCTCATGATCTGCATGAAGGACATGTTTATATATAAATTCTCACATAGCTAGTACAAACATCTATGTTTTGGGCATTCCTAGTGCTTGTGATAACAAGGGGATGCGTTACTATAATTTATTAGGATTTAAGAGGAATTATTGGAATATGTACATATGTTTAACAAGTAAACTTCTAGACACAGCGTCTATGAGAATTTGTTTGTATAAGTGGGCATACAGAGAATTTTATTTCACTTGGAATTTATTTCACTTAGAATTTGCATAAGTGGGCATATAGAGAATTTGTTTGTTTTGGATTATTTTATTTCACTTAGCTATATATGGCTTTTAATTTATTCTTAAATATTCAATTTATAGTTATATAGCATATAGTCATATACTTTAACTAATGATTATGTGTGTAGATGAATATTGGAGAATTTGTTGAAGATGCATTTGACATTGACGACGATGTGGTTGAATTACATTCACTACAAGATGATTTTGTTTCTGTGGGGACTGGGAGTAACAAAAAGGGAAAGAAGCGGAGGAAGACCTCAACTGTTTGGCAATTTTATGATGTCATTCCTAATGCTGATCCAAATGACCCGGAGGTATGGGCAAAATACAAGACATGTGGTAATAAATACAAGGCTCGAAGTTCATATGGAACTCGGAATTTGAGAAAACATATTCAAGTTTGCGCGGGGGGGGGGGGGGGGGGGGGGCAAACACTCGTGATGTTGGGCAGATGCTCTTAACTGGGAAAGCAAGATCTATGTTAGTTAGTGACTCTAAATTTGATCCCAAAATATATAGAGAATTGTTGGTTGCTTTGATTATTAAGCATGATTTGCTTTTTTCATTTGTTGAATATGATGGTGTAAGACAATTACATCAGTACTTGCGTGGTGATGTACCATCTATATCTAGAAATACTGCTAAGGCAGATTTGGTTAATATGCATATTAGGGAGAAAGAAAGGATTAAATCTATGTTGCATGCTTGTCCTAAGAGGATTTGTTTAACATCTGATATGTTGACTTCTTTGACAACTGATGGGTATATGTGCCTTCCTGCACATTTTATTAACAAAGATTGGGTATTAACTAAAAGGGTGTTAAACTTTTCATTTATGCTCCCACCACATGATGGTGTTTATTTAAAAGAGAAGATATATGATTTGCTATAAGAGTGGGGGATTGAGAACAAAATTTTCACTATAACATTGGACAATGCTTCTGCCAATGATCGTTGTGTTGACTTATTAAAGCAAACACTGAACATTAAGAAAGCCCTTCTTTGTGAATGTGAGTTCTTTCATATGCGTTGTTGTGCCCATATTCTTAATTTAATTGTGCAAGATAGATTAAAAGAAATTGATGATGCTATCGAGAAGATTCGAGATAGCATGAAGTATGTTAAGGGATCACAAGGGAGAAAACAAAAATTTCTTCATGTGGTAAATCAAATGTCATTGGACAGTCATAAGGGGTTAAAACAAGATGTGTCAACCAGATGAAATTCTACCTATCTTATGCTTGAGAGTGCTATTCATTATAGGAGTGCTTTTAGTTATTTGGAGATGATTGATTCAAACTATAAGATGCATTGTCCTACTGCACTTGAGTGGAAAAAGGTGAGTGATATCAATAGTTACTTAGCTTGCTTTTACGAAGCTACATGTGTTTTTTCTGGTACTAAGTATCCCACTGCCAACTTATACTTTCCCGTTGTTGCCATGAATTATGTATCCTTGAAGGAAGACCTTGTGAGTGAAGATGAGCATAAGAGATTAATGGCAACTCAAATGATCTCTAAGTTTGAGAAATATTGGTTAGAATTCAGTGCAGTGTTGGCTATAGCATTTATATTAGATCCTCGTTACAAGCTTCACTTTGTAAATTATTACTATACGAAGATCTATGGAGTTATGGATTCTATATAGTTCGAGAATGTTTGTGGGAAAATAAAAGACCTTTTTATGGAGTATAGTGCTTCTTCTAATACTTTAAGTTGAAGCTCCATAACTATTCGGCGATCCCAAGTACCTAGAGCAAAACTATCTTGACAAAAGGTGAATAATATCATTAATTTCTTATCTTGTTAGTAACTTAGTATTATATATATATATATATATATATATATATATATATATATATATATATATATATATATATATATATATATCAGGGATCAAACCAAATTGGTTCCACCATCTGGCAAACCAAAGGGGAAAGATACCGGTAAAATTCTTATCAAAATTAACAAACCAGGAATGATCAAAGATAGAGGTTTGATAGAGTAAGAATTTAAACCAAGCATCGACATAATCATAGTAGGTACAGGGAATCGAGAATCCGTTAAGGGACCTCGTGACAGAAGGATGGGTGCCCCATTCCTTTTCAGAAATAATCCGTTTGAAATAGACACTATGATAAAGTATCTTATTAGGATTAAGTCGATCAGGAATAGACTTGAAAGAGACAGAATCAGTCTGTTTTAAGACAGCTGAATAGAAGGCCAAATTTTTCTGTGGATGTTCAGGAATCCAGTGAAAATTTGGGGGAAAATAGGAGACGGCAATATCTCCGGGAGATTTAGAAGAAGAAGCAGAACGATTTAGTTCGACAAAGAACAAGTTCTGGTAGTAAGGGAGAACAATATATTCAGATTTAAAGACAGACGTTTTATCATGTCTTATGAAGGGGGGTCTTGGTTTATCAGCAAAAGGATCATAGGAGGAGGCAAGCGTACTGGAGTACGACATTTGAGAATCATAAGAGGGAGCAAAGGGAGCAAATCTGTTGGTTATGGCAACAGATGAAATTGGCAAGGAAGAAGCAAGGGGGGAGGATTCTGACTTTATAGTCAGAGCTTTAGAAACAGTTTTTTCTTTATTTTTTTTGTTGGCCATGGTGGCATTGCAAAAATTCAAAAGGAAGATAATTAAAATAAAAAAGGTAAAAACCTTTATAAAATAAATGCAGAATAATGTTAAAATTATTCTTTGTAAAACAGAAATAATAATATGCGCCATATGACAGGGAAAGGTATGATCAAAGAATTCTGGGTAAACACGACCGTTAGGGGGGTGTTTAGACAAGACAAAATTCTGATGGTAATAGGGTCCTCATCCGTTTCTAGATCTAAGGACTGCCTAAACTTAATATCCAACCTATTAACATCAATTTCAAATTTTGACGCAAAAGGTATTTGAATATTAACATCAAATTTAACAGTAGAAACACCAATTTCGTTAACAGAAAATGGATAAAGCAAAGCAAGAAAAGGCATACCAAGAATTACCCTTTCACCAATGTTTTTGATAAGCACAGTAGGAATATGAAAATGAATATCATCAAAATAGACAAATGCATTTTTCAATTCAAAATCAATGTGCAATTTGCTTCCACTGGCTGAATGCAACCGTTGTGTGGATTTTTGAAAATATTTGCTGGGAATGAAACCTTCTTGAATGCAATTCAAATCAGAACTGGAATCAATCAAAGCAAAAACATCAAAAGAATAATCAGGGGAAATGGTTATTCTGACAGTTGAATACCATCTCGGAGGGACAAATTTGGTAAGCATACTGACAATCTTAACATCATTGGACAAAGATTTATGACAGGATACTTCATCATCATGCTCAGAAGTAGTTTCGTTATCTGAAACACTTCCAGGAAAAATTTGTTTAAGATTTAAAAGCAAAAGTTTTTGTTGTAAATCTTGATTTTCATGCTTTACGTTTTGCAAAGCAATCTGCAAGTTGACAATATCTTTCTTGATGTTACTAATCTCATGCTACAAATCTGAGATAGTAACTACCTTGGTTTTTTGTTTTGAAAACCGTTTCAAGGTATCTTCAAGAGAAATAGTGCCGACAGGTTTTGCAACATCTTCTTTGGTCATGAGTTTCTTAAGTTTTTTAAGATACTCTTCTTTCAAATCAGGGTTTTCAATCTTTGAAATCAGGGTTAGGAGCAAGTCTTCTTGTTCTTCTGATTTCGACAAAACAGAACAGGTTTTTGAATTGCAGCAGGCATCAGTGCAACCAATTTGAAAACAATTTTCAGATATTTCTGATGCAGATTGATAGTCAGAATCAGAGGATTCTAGAAAATCATTATCAGAAGAATAATCTGAAAAAGGCATTGTTTTGAAAAATTCTAAAGATTTTTTGCTTTTCATCGTTATTGATGTTTAAAGCATTAATCTCTTTTTTAATCTTTTTGGGAGGTTTTGGGCACTTGTCAGCATAGTGTCCTTCTTCTCCGCAATTGAGACATTTGTTTTTTGAAAAATATTTTTCAAATTTAGATTGTTGTCTCCGTTTGGGAGGAGGTTTAGAAAATTTAGGTTTATTAAATTTTCTTCTCTTGTTAGTGTTGTAATATGGAGGGGGTGATTTCATGAGAGCTTTAGATTTCTTCCTATGCGTTTTGGAGGGAGCCATAGGAGGTAATCCAAACTGTTCACAGAAATTTCCCATTTCATATTTAGCTTTCTTGGCGTTCTTAAGCTGCTGTCTGATCATCTTTTGATCGATGCACATCTTATATATATATATATATATATATATATATATATATATATATATATATATATATATATACTCATAATTATTTATGTTTATATTCTCTTTGTTTCGTGTAGGACTATTTAGCATTTGCTGGAGATGATATTAATTTCCAAAAGAATAAATTGGACATTTATTTGGAGGAATCTAGGTCGGTGGATTTGGATGATACGTTTGATATCCTTTCATTTTGGAAAGGAAATCAATTTCACTATCCTAAAGTAGCTACTATGGCTCGTGATGTTTTGAGTATTCCTGTTTCTACTGTTTCTTCGGAATCCACTTTTAGCACTGGTGGACGTGTGATTGATCAATATAGGAGCTCACTTAAGCCTGATATTGCTGAGGCATTAGTTTGCACTAGAGATTGGTTATATGGAGATGAAGGTAATACCGTAATATTAGTTATTTGCATATTTAATTTTTTCGTTTACTTGTATTATTTTTTTACTACACTATAATAAAATAACACTAATTCTTCTAATTTTTTGATATAGAACTCATACAAATGAAGTTGGACTTGGATGGGAAAGAAGATGATGTTTTGCCAATTTCCTATGACATTCCAAATTCATCTGGAGCATAATCTATTAATATTTCTTAAAATGATCATATTTGTATTTTGTAGTGTTTTATAATTCATATTTTTGGACTTTGATTACATGGGTGGATCATGGATGCCTTCATGGATCCTTCAAGACTTCAAGTGAAGTGGCATAATAGCCATTGGCCCATGAGAACCTAATTTGCATTTTGTAATGAATTATGAATCTAATGTTGATGTAGTTTTGAGTTTTGTTTCTTTTGTTTCTTTTTTTTCTTTATTATTTTGTTTTTGTTAGCTTTTTTTTTATTATTATTTTTTATTATTATTTTTTATCTTTTTATCTTTTTCTTTATTGCTATGATGGAAATGTTGACACATTTTACCCCTCAATCTCATTCATATTTTGAAATAGAAATTTTAGTTTTGTCCCTACTTAGACTTTATGCTTTATGAGATATCAATGACTATAGATGTATGAAGGGAGCAATTTGATAGCAGCGCATGTCTTAAAGAGTGATTTGTTTAATTTTAAACATTAGGGACTGTTTTGATAAAAGGTTAAATCTTAGGGAATAGGGACCTCTTCAATATTTTTCCTATTTTTTCTGGCAAGAATTGGAGGCATTCTTGATCATCTGTTATGATTGTAATGGGTCATCAATGTATATTTGTTGTATCACATATTTTAATTTTAATTTGATCCCACTTTGTGCCTAAGGTGTGCAACAATCTTTTGCATCATTTTATACGCGTTGCGGGCACTTTAGCTTTTTCATTAATATTCTTGTGGAAGCTTCTTCATTTGTATGAAAATTGATCTAGAAGAAGAAAAACAGTGCAAATATCATGCAATTTTGAATTTTGAATTTTATTTTATTTTTTTATAATTTTATAGTTTAGGGTAATTGGGTCGTATCGAGTCGTGTCTACCCGATTAGACCCAATTATTTTAAATGGGTAAAACGGGTCGTGTCGGGTTACCTAGCTATTTTCGTGTCATAATCGTGTCAGACCCATTACCCGTTTAGCTAAACGGATCGAGCATGTGTATAGGCTAATCGTGTAATTGGTACCCGTGGGTCGTAATCGGGTTGTGTCAGATACCTATTTTGCCACCCCTAAGTGAGAGACCGAGACTGTCACTTGAGAGAGCAAGCAGAGAGACTAAGAGAGTGACCACTGACCGGTGAGTCGGTGACAAGTGGGAGAAGGTTGAGAGGCAGAGCCCTTAGGTTAGGTTGAGTTACTTTACTGAATGACGAGTGACAAAGTGAGAGAGGAGAGGCAGAGTGACTCTACCTTATCCCTTAAAAAAAAAAAAAAAAAAAAAAACCGGGTCTGGCGGGTCGACCCGCCATACACAAAATTACCGGGTCTTAATCGGGTAGACCCAATTACGACCCGAACCCTCTAAGCCCAAACCCAATACATGTTTTTTCGTGTCATGTTCATGTTGGGTTCGCGGGTCGTATCAAAATTGCTGGCCCTATCATCAGTTATAGATTTCAAAAGTGAGATAATAAAAGAAAGGGAAGAGCTAGGGAGCCAAACAAATGAACTTAAAATTTTTTTAAAACTGATGTGGTAGACCGTGAGTAGCAGACAATAGAGAGGGAATATCAATTTTTTTTTTTAATTTAAAAATCTTTGTCACGTCAGTTTGAAAATTTTTTTAAATTCATTTGTTTGACTCCCTAACACTTCCCGAAAAATAATTTTTCTAGAACGGTGGACTGAAAAGTCAAAAGGCACTACCGCGAGACTATAACTTTTGGAGATCTGTATAACTTTTGGAGTGTTGTTTTACTATCGAGAATAAGGCACTACTTTGCTACGACAAGAAGAAAAAGGGGTTTCAGAAGACTAATTTTAATACAAATTAAATACTTATATATATTTATTTATTGAACAATTGAAGTAGATAAAAATAAAGATGAAAACCATCACTCCTAAAGAAACATTCTATAAAGAGTGTATACCTATCATGGAACCATATATATTAATTAGATTCTAACAAAGATGAGGAATGAGGTCTACGCTCATACGTCATACCCTCATTCCAAAATTCAACAATCTTTTACTCCAATGACAATATATATAATAGTCCTTTCTTGGGTTAATTTGAATCATTGATGACAATTTGCATAGCCACCTTGAAATTAATTAAGCAATTTCTTTTTAAGGAAATCTTTACATAACCCTTCTTAAACTATCACTCAATTAACACTCAATTGATAATATTATCTTAAATTTTTAATTACGACAATGTCCCCTTTAAGCTGCTAAAAAATTGATAAGAGCACAATTAGCAGTCTGACCAAAACCACTTCTTGATTATTTTGGTGAGCCAATTTGATGAAAATGCTTAAAAACTCTATTTTCAGCCTCACCAATTTGATGAAAAAAAAAAAAAAAAATTGGTATGTGGGAAGCACGTGTTTTTTTTAATAACATGTAATTCTCACATCTTTAAAAGACACATATCACTCTTAAGAGTAATTTATAAAGAGAACTAGAGTCATTCCAAATATGACATATCTTTTAAAATTACCATTGAATTTGGAATCTGATAATCATTATTAAGTTTTGATTTATTAGTGATTTTCAAAGTCACGTCATATTTGGGAGGACTTTAGTCCTCCTTATAACATTACTCCACTCTTAAAGGTTGATTTGTAAAAACACTCATACAAACCAATTTGTATGAAATTTATGTCCCCGATTAAAATGGTAGTAAAATTCGTTCAATCCCTAACATCAATTAATAATTATTCCTCTTTTGCCCCTTTTCCCCTTTCCCTCCTCTCCCGCATTTAAAAAATATCATTATTCTCTTTATAGTGAAAATGTGTATATTGTTTTCGTTTTTAATGAATGATGTAGTAGACTACATAAGAACATACATATAGAATTTACCTCTTCATAGAATATACGGAAAATATCATATATTTTATGTATAATTAGGTTGATATTGGAATATTCTCTATTTATTGGTTGATTGTAATCATATATTGGGATCATAATCAAATCAATGTATTTAGACACTACCCTATAAATATGGACTTTTGTATTGTTGACAAATCAAGTTAATAAATACAATGTAGTCCTTAGGAATATTTCAAATGATAGACGTAGATGTCTAATACCGAACCACCCGTAATTTTTTGTATTTATTTTCTATATTGCTTCCGTTCATATTTCCGCATCATCTTAATTTCAACATGATATCAGAACTATTCATCGCCTCGAATTTAAATTGTTGAAAGTTTCTCCAACTTTATTTATAAAAATATCGAATGTCCCGTTGTATATGTAACACTAGCAATGACATAATTGAAAATTTTGGAGGTTGGAAAGGAAGTAAAGTTGTTGGGGGGCAGTTAAAAAGAAGGATGACCGGATTCCAGAAATAGCAAGCAAATGCATGTTGGTTGATTGGTACAACAACGCCATCATATTTCATCATCTAATATTATCTTCACGTATTTTTTTTTCCAATCATCTAATTGATTTGACAAACTATTTACGTCCCCATAATTAAACCACCCATTTCATGCTCTCTCATCTATTATCTATATATCATTACAAATAATGAAATAACCAAAATACAAAATCATATTTCAGCCCCCCATAATTGCTAAAATTGAAATTTTTTCTTTGTTGCATAGCTTATAACCGTGATACTCTTTCAAAATTGATAATTTGGAAAGTCTTTATGTGGGAGCATGTTCTTTTTGGGATTGAATAGAAAAAAAAAAAATTATTCTTTTTGGGGTTAAATTCATTTTACTCCCTAAGTTTTAAGAGTTTTTTAATTTGAATTCTAATGTTTAAAAATTGGCAATGTACTCCTTAATGTTTCAAAAATTTTCAATTTAGACATTCTGTTACTAATTTCCATCAAATTAGACAAAAATCTATGGAATTACGTAATTAATTTCAATGCTTTTTTTTTTTTTTAATTTCCATCAAATTAGAGGAAATTAGTATTGGAGGGTCTGAATTGAAAATTTTTAAAATATTAGGGGGGTACATTGCTAATTTTTAAACATTAATGTTCAAATTGAAAAATTTCTGAAACTTCAGGAGATAGAGTGAATTTTTCCATTCTTTTTGTTATTTTTTTATTAAAAAAATTGATATGATTTTTAAAACTATAATTAGTTTTTGATCTAATAATCATTTATCACAAATTTAATGATAATTTTAATAAAGAAAAAACAAAAGTCTTTCTTTTAATATTAAGAGAGTCTCACACCATTAACTAACATCATTAAGAAAACTTTGTTGTGTTTATGATAAAAAATAAAATAAAATTGGGTACAACACAAGAACAACTTAATTTGTTTTATAGCTAGCTATAACTCGTACCTTTAAAATTGATATGGGGACTCAATTCAAATATATACATCATGTCTCCAATAGATAATTCAATCGGCTGAAAATTACATCTTATGAAGTGGAAATCACTAGTTCGAATTTCATCTCTCCCTCTTATGCGGACATATATATATATATATATATATATATATATATACTAATTCCATTAATTGAATTAAATAGTTTATAAAAAAGAAAAAAAGTTTAAAATAATTGAATTAAACCAAAAGAAAAGAAAGCAAGGAAATAGTAAATTAATATAATGAGGTTCCATGTGACTCCTGTCTCTCTGTTTTCCATGCAAAAGAAGGGCATGAGTACCATCCCATTAGCCGATTTCAGACATTGATAAGACAACAGTGCCAAATGGTGCAATCCGATTGGTCCGTGGGGGAGCTAACCCCGAAAGTCGCGTGGGTCTTCTCTCGTTCCTGCTTTATCAAACATGCTGGGACCCATCACGGCGTTCGTTTGAGAGACATAGGAGGGAGAGAGGAAAAAGAAAATGGAGATAAATTCTAGTTTTAGAAGCTGACTAGGAAGGAGGACTGGAGGAGGAAGAGGAAAAAATTTAAAAAACAAAAGGATGATAAAAATAAAAAGGGAAAGAGAAAGAGAGAGGGTGTCTGGGAGAGTGTGATAGTGTGTGTGTGTAGGCTGTCTCTCACATGGCCACCATGCCGTTGGGGCCAAGCCATGAAGCACCAGAGCCACAAACACAAACACAGCCACAGATCAATGAGCCGCTGAAGCTTGTGTCCCGCCGCCCCTCCGATATGGACTCCGATAAGGTTCTTCATTTTCTCTCTGCCCTCTCCCCCTCCCTCTCCCTCTCTTCTACTTTTCCCTTTTCTTCTTCTTCTTCTTCTTCTTCTTCTTTGTTTCCTTTTACCATTTTACCCCTCTACCTCTCCGAGTGTTTTTGTCCGTTTGGATTGTCTTTGATCCAGCTCGGGACCTTTCTTCTTCGTTGAATTCTGAGTGATCTGGAAGTTTCGCTGCTTCCTTGCTTGGTTTGAGGTCGCCGGCGGTCTCTGATCGGAGTGATTTTCTTTTTCTTAACAATTTTTTTGCTATGTGCTTTTTCCTTTCCTTTTCTTTTTTTGGTGTTTTATTTTGATTTTGCTGGTTGAGATCTTCATCAATTTTCTCTCAGTTTACCGATAACCTTTGTGAGGAAAAAATAAAACAAATAAAATAGCTAATATTTTTTAAATTGCTTATTTCGTAGCCATAAGGTTATATTAGGGTCAGCTGAGGTACTTGGATTTTTATTTATTTATTTTCCATGGACTTCAAATTTCTTTACCTTTCGTTGTTCTAATATTTCTCAGTTATCGAACAGATCAATACGAGTTTTCTCATCTTTCGTCTAACACTTTCCTTTAATCTAAACTTCTTAACTCTTTTGAGTAGTTTGTCAATATTTTGAGGTTGATTGTATGTTGGATCTTCGATTCTTCACTAGGAATTTTGTGGCTCAGTGTTGGTGTTGTTACTCGTTTTTTTGGGCCATGGATTTTTCTGCGCATTGATTTTTCATGTTTTTTTTTTCCCTTAACAATGTTGTAAAATTTTTGAACTTTTGACCTTTTCCTCTTTGGTAGAATGTTATTTAATATGTACTAGTTTGCTTCATGTCGTGAATGTCCTCTGATTCTTTCTTTGGTAAGTGTCTTTGATTGGGTTGCAAGTAATTTATAGCATGTGATGCTTTCTTGTGAGCTATACCCATTTCGATTTTGCTTTTCCTATACATATGCTTGGAGCTCTTTTAGCATTGCGTTCTTCAATTTCGCATTCACCACCGTGCCAAACATTCCTAGTTTGTCGTTGGTATGCATTTGCTAGTGGGAAGTTTTGTTGGATTGTTGAGTCAGATTCAATTATTAGTTTGTTTATCATCAATGCGCAGTTGATGTACTAATAATTTTTTTTCTTTAACCACTGCTCGAATGTTGAGTCAGGTTAGATTCGTAATTTCTTTAGACAACGGGTGTCATCTCATTCATGAGGTGTTAAACATGGCAACTCCCAAAAATAGCATTGATAAAGATGGCAACATTATGTTTGTTTTTGTGACTCACCGTCAATGAACTTAAGTGCAAAAGTACTTTTGCATATAGGTACTTATATGTAAATAAGTGTGTTTAGTCTGCGACTGGATGTTAATTAGTACATAGATAATGGATGTTAAAACTGGTTTTATGCATGTTTTATGGTCAATTAAGGTGGGATTTTTGTAAGTGAGCCCGACTGCTGTTGGCTACAGTTGGGCAAGGGTGTTGTGTGAACAGATTGCTAGACATTAACAGGGAGAAGTTTCCTGCTTATTCTAGTTAGTATCTATTTTGTGGCTTTCTTCATCCTGTGGTGCTATGAATTGCAGGAAATGTCAGCTGGTGTTATTGAGGGGAATGATGCAGTCACTGGTCACATCATTTCCACCACGATAGGAGGCAAAAATGGCGAACCCAAACGGGTTAGGACCTGCTCTTTACTTATTTATTTTCTAGCCTTTTTTTTTTTTTTTTTTTTTTGCTGCTCCTCTAATTCCCTTTAATTGCAAAATTTTAGTATACTGTCGTTACTTCATTGGTTAGGGATAAATAGTTTTCAGAAATGAATAAGAGTAATGCTATTTAATAGACTGTTCTTTGATTGCCATAAACTTAATGATGTGGCATGAAAATGAGTTCTTGGATCAACACTTGTAGAAGAAAAAAAAAAAGAGACTAATTTTCACTGCCATGTCATCCCAATTATATGGTAGTTATATAGTAGTTTACTAAATAGCATTGCTCAATTAATAATGCAATGTAACAATTTTGTTTGGCCTTGGCCCTAAAAGGTGCTACCACATAAGAATTTGATGTAGTTTGAGTAGGATTTGGAATGTTGAATTGCTGATAAGGATTAAGGATTTTCTTTTGTGACTGTCTTATCATCTTGGATGTTGAGGTGTTTGTTGTAATGTTGCTTGCAGACCATCAGTTACATGGCAGAGCGCGTTGTAGGTACTGGATCATTTGGAGTTGTTTTTCAGGTACAGACCTATTCGTGTTTAAGGAGTAAAAACTAATTCTTGGTATTCTTTGTACTTTTGACCATCTGATATCACTATATTTTAGGCAAAATGCTTAGAGACTGGTGAGACTGTGGCAATAAAGAAGGTCTTGCAGGATAGGCGGTATAAAAATCGTGAGCTGCAGTTAATGCGCTTGATGGATCACCCGAATGTGGTTTCTCTGAAGCATTGTTTCTTCTCTACAACAAGTAAAGATGAGCTTTTTCTGAATTTAGTGATGGAATATGTTCCTGAGACTATGTACCAGGTTCTGAAGCATTACAACAGTGTGAACCAGAGGATGCCCCTCATCTATGTTAAACTTTACACATATCAAGTATGACTTGTTTTTTGTTAGCCATAGTTTTTTTATTTTTTTCTCTTTAGAATTCTGACAAATAAATGGAACATACTTCCCAGATCTTTAGGGGGCTAGCATATATCCATTCCGTTCCTGGCGTTTGCCATAGGGATTTGAAACCTCAAAATCTTTTGGTAAGATATCCACTGGTTGTCTTTTTCTTAAATGAATCAGAATGCTTTATCTGAACCTATTTTATATATATTCTGCAGGTTGATCCTTTCGCCCACCAAGTTAAGCTTTGCGATTTTGGCAGTGCAAAAGTTCTGGTATGTGTCTTCTTCACATTTTTAATTTTTATTTCATTCAAATATTTAACTACAAAAATGGTAGAGAGCACAGCTTGATATGCTGTGCCAGTTGGCACTATATGTTCAGAAGAGCTTTTCAACCTTTTCTCTATGGTCAATTGCAATTAAAGCTCCATGGTTTTTTATGCAAAGACCCATGATCCAAATGCATTTGCAGCCAAGGAACCATGAGATATGAGATTGTCAAGGCCTTGTGACATTTTTTTCCCTAAATGTAGAAATAAAGAAAAAGTCACTAGGCTTTTATTTCTTTACTTGTTTTATTAAAAAAAAAAAAAAAGGAAGAGACAGGGCTTTTGTTTCTTTGATATTGATTTCTGTTTAATCATTTTTATATAAAATGTTTGGGGAAATGTCACTTAACCCTCCTAAACTTTCATCGCTTTTGCAATCATCCGACAAAGTTCAAAAGATCTCAATTCATTATATCCAACTTACAAAAATTTGCAGTGTTAGCCCTCTCAATAGAATTACAAAATTATCTTAATTAAAAAAAAAAAAAAAAAAAAAAAACTGCACCATGAGTCTGGTGACCCACCCACCAGACCATTCCTGCCTTTTTTTATTAAAAAAAAAAAGGGAGTATTTTGAGAATTATCAAGGTGTCCGTTAGGATTTAATATTCCCTTTGCTTTCCATACTGAGGAGCAAAAGACCGAGTCATGGTTATTTTTCCAATTTTTTTATGAAACTCATTCTGTGTATGCAATTTAAACTAAAGCTTTCACATGTTTCTGTTTACAAGTTCAGGGGTGGACCTACGTTGAAGCTAGGGGGGTCCTTGGCAACCCCAAAACTTTTGAAATCCCTTTAAAAAAAAAAGAAAATTATATGTAGAAAGGCCTTGCAAAAAATGACTTCAAACCCCCCAAGGACAATTTCCTGGGTCCGCTTCTGTACAAGTTGAATTCATTTAGTATATGTATGTATTCTTTTAAACAACCTTATGCTTTTTCAATGAAAGAAAAATGCATTGTGCTATTACCTCTTGAGGAAAATTAATAATGATTGAAATTTGTGTTTAGTCTTGAAATGCACCTGTGTTTCTTCATGTAGACACTCTTACAGTAGCATGTTTTTTTATACAAAATAGTCTTTTTAGCTATCGCAGTTATTATACTTCCAAGTAAATTATTCCTAAAACAAATTTTTGGTTTTTATGATTTTCTATTGATGTCATCAGGTCAAGGGCGAAGCAAATATATCCTATATATGCTCTCGTTACTATCGGGCTCCTGAACTGATATTTGGTGCAACAGAATATACAACATCAATTGATATTTGGTCGGCTGGTTGTGTCCTTGCTGAGCTTCTTCTGGGCCAGGTAGTCACTTTGGAAAATTCTATACTGAAATCACAAATAATTTTCTCAATGGTACTTCAAGCCATATTTTCTGTAATATTTTGTTTGCTTCTCATAATTTCAAATGTTATGATAGCCATTGTTTCCAGGAGAAAATGCAGTGGAACAACTTGTAGAAATTATCAAGGTGAAGCCTCTTTATCTATATGAATGCTACTATGGAATATGCAACTATAGTAGCTATGTGATGATGTATTTACCGTCTTGCAGGTTCTAGGTACTCCAACTCGAGAAGAAATTCGTTGCATGAATCCTGATTATAAGGACTTTAGGTTCCCTCAAATTAAAGCTCATCCTTGGCATAAGGTGTGCTTTTGACTACCTTCTTTTATTTCACGGCAGTTGCTTAATGGTTTATCGGAATTGACTAATGATAGGAAGAGTAGATAAGCAAATAAGTGTGTTGCCTGGATGTTAAATCCTGCATACATTTTACATGCATCAGCAGACAATCATTTGACTTTAGGGAATGGTGAGGAGCTATGACAACTTCTTTTGACTTTATGTTCTAAACATTTTGTTGTCAATCAGGGTGGCCTGTTCATATTCTTTCTACTCTATCAATTACTATTAACTATGGTGTTGTCTTTTAAGTATTTTTGGATTGTTTGCATTTACAAATTGTTCCTTGGTTCAGGTTTTCCACAAACGAATGCCTCCTGAGGCAATTGACCTTGCTTCACGGCTTCTTCAATATTCACCAAGTCTTCGGTGCACTGCGGTGAGTTAAACTTCCTTCGATCAAATTTTATTGCTGAAGTCTCAAGATTGAAGCCCATTATCACAAGAGATCATATTATTTCATCTGCTTGTTCTATTTAAGATTTAATTAAGCGTACCTTGGTATGGTCTTTTGTTGTGGTGTGCGCTGCAACTTTTGAAATCTGCCCTTGCAATTTGAAGTTCAACTTTGTCCATTCCTTAAAAATTTCTTTACTAATGTAAGCAAGAAACATTTACCCCGTATCTCTATATGACCTTCCAATTTTCCTTCTTTTGTTGGTTTTGCTATTGCAGTTAGAAGCATGTGCACATCCTTTCTTTGACGAGCTACGGGAGACCAATGCCCGCCTTCCAAATGGACGCCCATTGCCCCCTCTTTTCAACTTCAAACAGGAAGTATGTTACGCCTTAAAAAAAAGTGAATCACACTCTTGGGGTTTGTATGGGAGACATGTCATACATTTTGGTGACCACGACGCATGTTGTCATTCTTCTCATAATACTGAAATTTAACTGTAACCGACTGTTTTAAATAAAACCAAGAAGAAAATCAGGTTCCATATAATTAGATTGAAGAAGAGAGATTTCTAATTTCTACCATAAATTCAGTGGTATAGGGATTTTTGTCTTTCTTTTATCCATCAATATCAGATACTTGTGCACTTGTGCTAATAGTCACCTGCGGCTTGGATTTTGGATCATTTCTTGTTATTGTAATCTTAGCATTTCTTTCTCTTTTCAGTTCCTGCTTGTAATTATGAATTATCTTGCCTTGTTTTGTCAAGTAATCGGTATTATAGATTAGTAGAGATCAGAAAACGGTTGTCATATACTGCATTAGCATTGTCTGACATTGTCATTATGCATTATTGTTGACCCTGGATGCTGATCAGCTTTATTCTTCAGAGACTGGAGCTCTGTTGCTCTTACTGTGGGCATGCTCTTAGAGTAGCCTACAAAGTGCCTATGTTTATTAAAATATATGATGAGAGGGCATGTTTTTGGTGTTGCATTTTATGCTCAAATGTTATCATATGGCTTTGGCAAGCGCATGGGTCCTACAAGGGCCTTTGCTTTGTCATTGACATATAAATCACCTTTTTCATTTTTAAGAGCATTAATTTCTGTGGTGGTAGATGATATAACTCTTCAATTCCAATTTGGTTTCAGTTACAAGGAGCATCACTAGAGTTGATCAACAGGCTTGTACCGGAGCACGTGAGGCGGCAGACTGGTTTCTACTTCCCGCATTCAGCTGGTACGTAAAAAGACAATGTAAACGAGGAATCAACTCTGTGGTAGTGATGGATGTGGAAAAAGCAAGGAGGGCATGTTTTGTGGTCTTATGTAACCGAGCGTTGTGACTTAAATGAGCAGTTTTTCCTTGCCCTGTGAAGATATGTATACTACGTCATTTTAGCCAAAAAAACAAAAAACAAAAAACAAAAAATACTGATGTCCCTATTTTTGTACATTGTTTTGATCGTAAAGATTCCAGTGGTAGGAATATAAAAAGTGATGCTATTCATGTCTCTTCATAGATAAGGGCTGAACTGCTGAAGAAGCAGCCTCTAGCAGAAGAAGCTTAAGAGGCTCCTTTACTAGTCTGGCGTGCCTTTTTATATTTCGTCATGGTGTACGTTATCTCTACATATACTTGTGCTACTCTCTGTTTTCCAACTATTTTTCTCACCTTCCCTTTATTCTTGGGATATTCTATTTGTTGGGTTCCAATTTGCTTAAAAGATTTCGATGAAGGAAATATCTGTGAATTATTCCTTCATATTAAAGCAATAACTTTTGAACTTAAAACTATTGAATATGAAGAGAAATGTTTATGCATCTTACATGTCAAAATCCTTGGGGGACCGACTTATTTTTAACATGGTCCATGTATTACAAGATGGATTGAATCCAAAATCAAAAGCCCCCCCTAATTATTATTAAATAAAAATGTAGGAAAAATTAGGAAGAGCACATGATGACGTCTCTTTTATTGCATCCTTCCCTGCTCATAAAAGGGATGGAACAGAAAGAACGTAAAAATGAAGAATTTGGCCTTTGTGTAGCGAGAGTAGAGTCTCTACGCAGACTTTGTGACCTCATGGATGGCATTAGCCAAATATCCAACATTGCCTGTAGTAACACCCGCCATACTGTTGTGCATGCACATATATATTATTAGCAAAAATCACCTCTCAGGAATTCATGTAGAAGAAAAGAAAATTGGTGGTCGGACACATTACCTGATGCGACCATTTCGAGTCATGTAGATATGAAATTCGTTTGTCAAACGATCAACTTGTTCAGGTGTCATCCCACTATAACAGAACATACCAATCTGTTTACAATAACCAGAATTATTAGAAATTAACAAATTCAGCAAATGGATCAAATTGCAGACAATCTTAAGATGCAGATACCTGTTTAGTTACGTGCTCCCATGATAAGGCTGACCCTGAATTTTCAAGATTTTCTCGTAGAGTTGTTCGCATTCCAATTATGCGGTCTGCCATGACCTGGAAAAAAGATGATAATCATAGTCGTCAGATACATCTAAGGAAGAATAATGATGATGAAAACTACACGATGAAATTTTACTTTAATTTTGTTTTTTTTTTTTTAATTTTACAGATCAATTTGATTTTCTTTTAATTTTTTTCTTAAATTAAGAAAAAAATGATGCAGCCTCATATCTCTACACCACACAATTACTCTCTCTCCTCACACACTGCTGCCATGGCAGCACAGCCTCCCCTTCCACCTAGCCTGTATTTTTCTCTCTCTGCTGCTAAAGGTGGTGTGACAATGTCTGGAGTCACCGTCCGCTCCTCTCAACCCAAACCTTCCTCATATACAACGAAAATCACACAAATTTCTTACCTTCTCTTTCGAGTTCTTTATCTCTCCTAATTTGTGATTCGAATGGCAGCACAGAGATGGGGTTTCTGCAAGTTGAATAGTGAAGGGCCTACAACTAGAAATTGATGGGCGGAGGTGTGTGCGTGATGTAACTTGAAGAGAGAATGGGGGTTGGGCCAGTTTCAACAGAAAATGGTTTGAGTTTTGGGTGAAAGAGATCCCTTCCAATTCTTGGTTTCCAAAAAAAAAAAAAAAAAACTGATTATTAGAGACTGGCATAGTTATTGCTGTGGCTGACAAAGAAGGGGAATGGGAGAATAGAAGAAATCATCTAGTACTTTCGTCCTAATGGGTTTTGATGTTACAAGCTGACTTAGCTGAATGTTATTGGAGGCCACAAAAGACCTAATTTAAGCCAGATCTTTATAAAAGTTATTCTCTAATCTTAAAAGCTTAGCATGTGACATTATCCCACAGAAGCATACAATGTCATGCCAATTTTTTTTATTTTTTTTTTATTTTTATTTCTTTTAAAAAAAAAAAATGCCAAAGAATTGTACTATGATAATCTACCTTAACTTCTTTGAGCCATAACTTCTTCAGCTGTGGATCACCAAGAATAGTTGAAACTACGAGTGCACCATGAACAGGCGGGTTACTATACATGGGTCTAGCAAGCTGCTGCAACTGACTTTTTACAGCCACGGCTTGTTTTTCATCTTCACAAAGCACACTGCAAAGCATAGTAAGGTATAAGCGAGTTCTTTCTTTCTGAATTCGCTTGACAAGCAAAAGAAAAGTCCGTGGATTAGCCATCTGTTGAATAATTTTTTATAAGTATATGCTGAATAATTTACCTAGCAAGTAATGTCCAAAATGCTACTCCACAAGAAACTAGACATGGCAGAATAAATGAATTTCCTAAACATCTTTCCATACACAGATTTCCAGGATTTTTGCGGGTAAATTATGATCAACTTTAGGAACCAAGATATTAACTCATCTTAATTAGGAAAGATGTTTCAATTAAAGTTCCCATCTTAATTCAATGTGAACTAAGATTAACTCATTTAGTTTGCATATAAAATCTAAAGGAATAAGCAGACTTTTGTGAGAAGTCTCGAAATGGATTTGATCAGTGCACAATAGTGTAATCATAAAATAAAGTTTACTCCCAAGAATTCATGCTCAATCGTCAATTATCACAATTTCAACACAAAAGACACAATATAATTGGCTTAAACATCAATAATGACTGATCTGCAGGTTGTCACACTATAATTCTATTGATAAATCATGTTCACCCAAGACATTAACCCAGGTAAATTGCTAAAATAATCCCCAATTAATGTGTTTACCATTAATTACAGGAGACAAAGTGTTAAAGGAAAGAGGCATGCAGTTGATGTTTGCTTATTGAAGACAGATGAAAGAGGAAAAGAAATCTGCATTCAGAAGAATAATGGATGATTACCTAAGGCATCCGACTCTCTGGCCGTAGAGTCCCATATTTTTTGCATATGATTGAGCAATTCCAATTAGATGTCCATCATCAAGAAAAATCCTGATGGACTTTGCATCTCTTTCTGGATCACCACTGGCAAAACCTTGATATGCCATGTCAAAGAAGGCAAAATGACCCTTTGCCTAAAAATGTTTGTATTGTTCAGTATATAATTAATGAAGTGCTGAAAATTTAAAAAGGTTAAAAAACACAAAGTAATAATAATATCATTAAAAGTTTACCTTGAACTGGAATGACATCTCTCTCCATTGTTCCTCTGAAGGATCGACTCCAGTAGGATTGTGAGCACAAGCATGAAGCAGGAAGAATGACCCACTTGGAGCACTCTACATCCAATTTTTAAAGGGCAGGGAAAAGAACTGTCGATCAGTAATGAAGATATGAAAACAATAGCCAAATGAGTAAAACTAGGTTAGTATCAGTAGGGCTAGCATTTTTTTACACGAATATGAACTTGACATGAACCCAACATGAAATTAGTGAGTTAGGGTTGATGGGTCTAACCCATTTAATTTAATTGGTTGGTTATGGTTAATCTATATGACTATACCTATGCCTTGACATGACTATAACCTGACATGTGACACTAATGTTGATTATTTTTTACACAACCTGCTTACCCAACACAAAATTAGTGGGTTAGAATTGAGGGGTCTGACATGTTTAATAAAATGGGCCGGGTTAGGATTGACCTATATATAGTCTTATATACTCATACATTGATACGACCTGAACGCGACACACGAACACGAATTGTTAGCCCTAAATATCAGCAATTAGGTACAAATAACTAAATAAAGTAATTGGGAAATTAGATTTGTCTTGCTTACCTTTATGTCATCCATCAGTGCTGCAAAATCTAACCCCCGAGACTCTGGGTGATAGTAATGGAAGGTCCTCTGAGGTACTTGGGCATCTCTCCAGATGTTATGGTGGCTGTGAAATCTCATGTTAGAGGCCCAAAGGGAAAGCAACTATAACTTTCCGACTTTATTAACTAGTAAGGGAAGTGTGGGTTGGGGTTTGGGGGAGAGCATTATCAACAATTTAAGTGAAGAGAAATGCTATACACACTCCTACTCCCGCATTTTGAAATACAAACTCTCTAATGTGGCACTAAAAATCACCATTGGAACCAAAATTTAATAGTGATCAATATAAGATCCAACAGTAATTTTTAGTGCCACCGTCAAGGAGTGTGCATTTCAGAGTGTGAAAGTGAGAGTATGTATAGCATTTATCTTAAATGAAATATGGCCGATACTCACTTGGCCCAGGTAGGGACTGGTATGTAAATTTGTGAATCAGGACGAAAACGCTTTTGAAAGTCTGCAAAAAGTCGGCATGCACCAGTACCAGAGAGAGATTGTACTGCTGCTATTCGTTTATCTTTGATAAACTCAGAATCCTCCCCATAGGCCAGTTTCAGTGTCTCTTCCACCATATTGCCACTCCCTCCCATGGGAAGATACTCCCTGCCCGAAAGAAACAAATGTGCAAAGCATTTACATTGGTTCAAAGGGGAAAAAATGATAACTGATACTGGGTATGAATGGCTTAAAATATTTTATGCCTCCATTATGCCCATGGATGCAAATGTTTAAACAATTATATAACCAAAACTACCTTTTCGCTTCATGGAAACACATCCATGCAAGAATGTGTGTACTAGCAGGAGAATTTTTAAGGAAGGTACTAGCAAAAAATTGGTTTCCATAGACTATAGCAATGTCTTACAAGAGACAAAAAAGTACACATATATATGTCCCTCTTTTGAAGAGTTGTTTTACTTTTATTTTTTAATTCATAAATAACACCATGGTCCTCTACCACTGCCGTCAAACACCTGATAGGGTTCATATTATTTACTACCATTTTATAGACTACAGAAAATTTTCATTTTTTCAGATTCAGGGCAGAACCCTTTCATTTATATATAAAATACTGATGCATTCACATGGTACAAACCTAAAGAGCAAATTTCAGATAGTTTAGGAAAATAGATTGCGAAAGAGAGGAAGAAATCATTTTAAAGGATCTCGGGGCACTCTTTAATCAATGTTGTTTACTGGGTGAATAGTTGATGCGATTTATATCCCACAATATAGAAAATTCTGACCCAAAGTCAGCAACCAGAAACTCAATACTATAGCATGATACACTGATGGCAAATAAAGATCCATTATCATGACCAGGCTTATACTAGGATCTGATGTCGATTCTCAGCAGTGCAATATCAGCTACTCAGGCTGCCCATTGCTAACCCAGTGTGTACTAAAAATTTAACTACCGAAAATCTACCTGAGTAATTACCATAAAAATGTTGACTGTAATAACAAGTTTTCCTGATTCCACACAATTGAAATTGCACGCATATTAGATGGACTACACCATGACCTCTCCAAGAAACATATAAAATAAAATAAAGCAAAGGCAACCCAAACCCACTAGCAAAGAATAAAAAGTTAAAATTCAAAGAGAACCAATAGTATCATGATTTCAGAATAGGGACATTGACTTGAACATGATAAAAGATGAAAAGAATCAAATTGGTTAGTGGAGGATAAAAAGGTAAAGCCAATGGGACCACCACAAAAGTTGCAAGTTCTATGAAGCATATATCTCACAATACCATCACAAAAATCCACACATATAAACGTAATTATTATACAAAAACTGCAGTACATTAAAAGGGAATGACATTAAATATTATATAATGCATGCAGTGCAAATTTACAGATAAAGCGCTCAATCATGACCATGATAAACTGTTTTATGCGACAAGAATATAAGAAACTCACATATTTAACTTTCCAGCGATCCTCCGCTCTGCTTCTCTAACACACTCAAGAACAACCGGTTTTCCGTTATCATCACGGTAAGCACCCTTTTAATTTGTAAAGTAAAAGAGAGAGAGAGAGAATTAGAATGGGAATCCACTAAAGAACACAACTTGATGATCAACTCCTCGATGATCTATTTGGTTGCAGATAGAATTTCAGAAATTCAGAGAAACTAAAATTATTGAATTTGAAATTTATTCTTTGAGGACCATGGAGGTTGAGATTTTCACACAACAGAGCACAATTTTAAAGCTAGTATTGTTAATTTCAGAATTTTATTCCTTGGCTAAGTTAAGGTGTTTCCATCATTTAAAAGTTTTTTAAAAAGACGAGCGTTACGAGAGATAAGATTTAAATTTATTTTCTTTCTTTGGATTTCTCAGCAACCAAACGGAAATAACAAAAACCAAGAAAGAAGCCTGAATGAAAAATGGAAAATGTAGGAGAAGATAACAAACAAAAACTGAAAGTGTATCCTTGTCTTCTTTATCCTATGCATAGTTTTCTAGAAAACTCGAAACAGAGAGCATAGAACAACCAACCAACTGCAAGCGAAATTCTATCCCTCGCACTGTTTGGCTGCTAAGAAAAATGAAACGGAAATACAAGAAAAAGAGTATTTTTCCCCAGAGATCTTAGATTCGTCATTATTAAACAGCTCAAAGCTGCAATTTCAAGTCTAAACTCTTTGGCTTCTGATTCTAATAAAACAGTATCGCCTTTCTCTTTCAAAACAAAAAGAAAAGAAAAAATCTATTTGCCTAGCAACCAAACAGACAAATATGGCTACATAGTTATGGTTCATTTACAGTAACATTAATGTATAAGTGTTTGAAAGTAAAAAGGAGCTTACAACTCCGACATTGACTTTACTCGGACTCGGATCGGCCAGGAAGGCCTCCGTAACGCCGAGAATCGGATCCTTCGGAGCCGGCTGCACGCTCCGCCACCACGTCGACATCCACCTCGCTCCCAAGCCGGAGCTCCGCCTCGCCACCCGCCACGACGCCATTCCACGAAACGCCATCGTCTCTCTCTCTCTCTCTCTCTCTCTCTGTGTCAAAGGCGAGAGCTGAAATCTTAGTAAAAAAGTGTGACGAAGCGACTCGATATTCTTCAATTTCTTTGGGTGACAGACGAGAATTTGTTGCAACCGCCTTGAACTGCGTGACATTGTTCCAAACTTTAAGACGTTTCTGTGCAATTACCAGGATGCCCTCGTTCCGTGTTTCATTTTGTTTTTGCGACAGCCTTGAAAGTGAGTGAAGCTTCAGGTGGCTCACAAGTTAAATTTTGCCGCGTCACCTGAGCCGCTGATGTCATAGATTCAGTTTTCTGGTCAAAATCAAAGTCTCCCTTTCAAATAAAGTCTCCCTTCCTATCTACAAATCTTAAATGACAGAATTCACATTAGTCTCACTAAATTTATTAATCAAAATAAATAAAAAAAATCACTTTTTTTAAAAAAAAAAAAAAAAAAAATTATCTATCCACTTCTATAAAAAAATATCCTTATTTGTTTTAATATTCTAACTATCAACTTTTTACTATTTTATTTAAATATTTATTTTCAAATGTTTTCCCATTAGCCACACATTCTCCATGTCCATACTCCATACTCCTCTCCTCCTAGGCCACCTCTTGTCTCTCCGCCAAAACCTCAACCTCTTTTTTCCCACCACCAAAACCCTCTCCTCTAAACCTTTCTTCACGACTCTCCCCCTCAAACTCCACAACAACTACTCAAAACTCTTCAAACTCTCCACTACCACCACACTCAAATCCACAATCTTTGCCACTATTGCCATTGACGACAAGCTCCCAGACGCCATGCTCTCCTACTTCGACCCCCATCCGCGAGCTCCAGACCAACACTATCTCCAACCTCACTGATAGGGATAAGATAAGGTTGAGTTGGAATTATATTCTTATATTCCAACTCATTAGGATTAGACTGTTAGGATTAGATTAGATGAATATTTGAGTTGAAATAGAATTTCAATTATTTAGCATTAGGTTTATTTGAATATTTAATTATCTTTTAGGTGTTATCATGTTATTAATTGTAGTCTATTTATAGACCCTTTTATTAATGAAGAAGGCCGTGAATGATTTAGTCAAATTGTGATCTTCTCCTACTCTCAGTAGAGTATTATGGTGTTCTTCTACCCTAAATGAAGAATTGTGGTTTCTCCTACCTAAAAGGCAGTGAATGATTTAGGATTAGGTTTATTTGAATATTTGATATGTTATCTTTTAGGTGTTATCATGCTATCAATTGTAGTCTATTTATAGACCCTTTTATTAATGAAGAAGGCCGTGAATGATTTAGTCAAATTGTGGTCTTCTCCTACTCTTAGTGGAGTATTATAGTGTTCTTCTACCCTAAGTTAAGAATTGTGGTGCTCTCAAATCTCATCTCACATCACTACCCAACATCGGATACCTATCAATTGGTATCAGAGTCATTCCAATCCAATTCCGCACAAACTAGAAAATACCCCCATCAAGCCATTGCGACCACCCTACCGAAAAATTTCATAGCCATTACCACCATCCACCTCCCATTAAACCAAAATCGCTGCCATGGCTACAGATTAAGAGCGGATTCAAAAGCTGTAAGTCGATATGCTGGAGGTCAAGGAGTCCATTCAGAAGTTAACCCAAACTACTGATTCCATTCAACATATCTTGAAGGAGCTTTCAGCACACTTCGCCAAATCCCTTGGTGATTTTTCAGCACATTTCGCTAAATGCCATGATGAGTCTTCATGTCATCTAGAGAAAGAAACCAAGGAATTTAGTACTTCTTCGGGAGAAAACTCGATATAGATTTCATCGCCTGAGTCAACCCCGCTCGCCCAAGCCAAGACCCGCAAACAGGCCCAACCACCAAAACTCAGCAACACAAGCTGCACAACCCGTGCCACACCAATAATTATCGGAGCCCGTGTCCCACGACACCATCCCCACAAGCGCCGTTCCTTTCAACCATTGCCGACAGCCGCACGCCTCATCATCGCTCATCCCGGCCGCATATCCAACAAGCACCAAACCCATGAGCACCCACAATGCCAACCCACAGGCCACAACCCAACACCACCACAATTTAGTTCCTCGGATCGTTGCCTAAGCAAACGCAAAGCCCATCTTCACTCCAAACGAAGAAGCATCTTGAAGAAGAACGGCCTATTCACGAACTCTATTCAAAACAATAAAAGAAGAAGAAGATGTTTTGTATTCTTCAATACTCACTTCCTTGTCATTGGACAAACTTGTATCTGTTGGGGACTCAACTTGCTCTGGTTGCTCAACTTGCTCATCTTTTTCTTCCTCCTCATTGTTATCCACAAGGAGAGGCTCAGTTGTTGATGAAGATGAGTTAAGGAATGATATCTCAGTGGTTTTATCATTCTCAGTTTGCATCTCAGAAGTAGAATCCAATAAGGCCTCAGTATCATGTCAAGGTCCAGATCACACTCAAATTGAGCAATGCACTCTTTCAAAGGATCCTCCAAACTTGGCTCATTAAAAGTCTTAGGTTGCTCAAGGAATTTGTCAAGGTCTAGGTTACATCCAAATTGAGTAAAGCACTCTCCCAAAGGGTCCTCAAGACTTGGCTCATTAACTGTTTCCTCAACACTTTCTTCACTCCCAAGTGTGGTGGTGGCTTGGACATGCTCATGATCAAAATTGCTGGAATCATCTTCATCAATCATGTAGTGCATTTCAGCCATCAACTGACTTTGAAACTCTTCTTCCTTATTGTTATCCTCTATGCTTTCATTGTCCCAATATTGAGTCAATGGGGCAAGTTGATGTTTAGATGGATGTTCATTTTCACTCTGGCCAATCCCTTCTTCCACCCCTGCGGTAGCTTGCGTGTTGGCATCTTTGAGCTCTTGTATTATATGGGAGGTGAAATTCTTTAGCTCTTGTATGGTTTGGTTATTTGACTGTATGAATGCTTTGACTGTGTCTTCCAATGAGAATTCTTGTGGAGGATAATCATATGATGAAGGATGGTGGACTTGGTCATCAAACTGTGGATAATTTGGATGGTGCAGTTCATGAAATTGGGGAGCAAAATTTCTTGTAGCCTAAGGCGACCATGAGAAATCAGAATGGTTATTCCATCCTAGGCTGTAAAATAATTGCTAACATGATGATAAGAATTAGAGCACCATGAACATGGTCCATATGGGTAAAAACCTAATTCTAGGTGGAAAATGACTCTTTCCGCATATGGGCCGTACTCTGACTGTGCGAGTGCGCTCGAGCGCATGGCCAGTGCGCTCGATCGCACTTGTGCCTGCGATGGATCTCTTGTGGCGCAGCGCTCACATGCTGATGCTTGTCCGTGGGCAGGGATGCGCTCGAGCGCAACCCTGTTGGGCTCGAGCGCATATGCGCTCAATGACAAGGTTGTGCACTTGATCCTAAGCCTTCAGATTGCTCTTTTTTCATCTTTCTTCAAAACTTTGCAATTTTTCTCTTTAAAGCTGCAGTTTTCCCTCAGCAACCTACAAAACACTAAAAACAAATAACTAACACAAAACATTATATTATAACACAACTAAAGGTTTACTAAATGTAAATTAAGGGGCTCAAATATGCAATATTTAGCACTCATCAACATCCCTAAGGGCTTATTAACTCAAGTCAAAAAGGCTATGAAGCCAAACTATCAATCAACTTGAACTTCACACTTTTTGACACGAACACTCAATGCTTAATTAGGCAAGAGGTCCGGTTATCAGTGAAAAACCCAAAATGATCTTCTTTTTTTATTTTTTATTTTTTTATTTTTAATCTTGCAAGCCAAGGTTATTCATC